>NW_027526204.1:86470117-86720117 GCF_048455015.1 Haemaphysalis longicornis
TTTGTGTACGATGGTCATGTGGAATTCCTGGAGCCTTAAACTTCATCGCGCAAGATAGCCAGTATGGTTCTTAAGGTTCGTGAGCCAGCAGGGGGAATGGTGGTCGCTCACGATGGTAAAATGACGCCCATAAAGGTATGGTCGGAATTTAAGGAGGGCCCAAACAACAGCAAGGCACTCGTTCTCGGTGGCCGAGTAGTTACTTTCGGCCCGTGATAGTGTTTCGGCGCTGTCTTGTCACTGGACGAAAACAGCGCCGAGCCCCACATTGCTGGCATCAGTGTGAACCATAGTGGCGGCCTCCTCGTCGAAATGAGCCAGCACAGGTGGTGTCTGTAAGCGACGCAGGAACTCGTCAAACACCTCTTGCTGTTCATCACTCCAGGTGAAAGCTACATCATCACGCGTGAAGCGAGTCAGCGGAGCCGCAAGGGGGGGGGGGGGGGGGAGTTCGCTATGAATCTCCGATAATAAGAGCACAGCCCTAGAAAACGTCGAATGCTCTATTTGTCGGTAAAGGTGCAGAACTTCGATACGGCATCAAGTTTATTGATTTGATTTGATTGCGGGGTTTAACGCGCCGACGCAACGCAGGCGATGAGGCGCGCCGTAGTGGAGGGCTCCGGATTAATTTTGACCCCCTGGGGATCTTTAACGTGCGCCGAAATCTCGTACACACGGGCATTTTTGCTTTTCGCCTCCATCAGAAAAGCGGCCGCCGCGGCCGGGAATCGAACCAGCGACCTCGTGCTCAGCAGCGCAACGCCTTAGCCACTGAGCCACCGCGGCGGGTGGCATCAAGTTTATCAAGGTCCGGGCGTACGCCGGCTCGACTGACAACATGACCGAGAAATAGTAGTTCTCCGTTCCCAAAGTGGCATTTTGCTGGTTTTAGTGTCAGTGCGGCAGATCGGATAGCCTGAAGAACGGACGTTAATCACTCCAAGTGCTCTTGAAAGGTACCGGAAAGCACGACGACGTCGTCTACGTATACCAAACACGTTTCCCGCTTCAATCTATAAAGAACCGTGTCCATCATTCTTTGAAATGTTGCAGGCTCTGAGCGCAAACCAAAAGGAAGAACTTTGAACTCATAAAGCACGTCGGGAGTAACAAATGCGGTCTTTTCACGGTCACGCTCATCGACTTCGATTTGCCAGTATCCGCTCTTTAAGTCCATTTACGAAAAGTAGCGAGCATGTCGTAATCGATCGAGTGAGTCGTCCATTCTCGGCAGAGGATATACAGGGTGTTGCAACAATAATTGGAACACTTAAAAAATTTTCCTGAGCGAACCACCGCTCTGTTCGCGCTAAAACTTGCCATGAAGGTCGCAATTTGTGGTCTATTTTGTTTGATACCGGGAGCAACGATGGTAATTACCTGTGTATTCTGAAAATAAATAAAAACGATTTTCGCCTATGGGAAAATGGCGACTGATTTGGACGTGCGAGCCAGCGCAAGTTGATGTTGGAACGACGGAACCACCTTCAGAGTGAAACGCATGTTTGGGATTCACGTACGGAGCCAAATGGTGCAGCAGACGATCAGGAAATGCACCTGGAAATGAGCTAACAAACGATCAGAAATCCCGGTTTTCGGGCTCGCACGTCCAAATCGCCGCCATTTTCCCGTAGGCCAAATCGTTTTAATTTATTTTTAGGATAAACAGGTTAAATACCGTCGTTATTCCCGGTGTCAAACAAAATAGACCACAAAATGCGACCTTCGTGTGAAGTTACAGCGCGAACAGAGCGGCGGTTCACTCAGGAAAATTTTTTAAATTGTTCCAATTACCGTCGCAACACACTGTACGTATTTTTGGGTTACTTGGTTCAGCTTGCGATAATCGACACAGAATCTCAAGCTGTCATCCTTCTTTTTGACCATGACGACGGGTGATGCCCAGGGGCTTGTCGATGGCTGAATGACGTCGTCGTCAAGCATCTGGTCCATCTGTTGCCTTATACTCGGTGTGGGTTCTGCGAACCCGTCTTTCATTTGCGGCCGTAATTATGCGGTGTTTGACCAACTGGGTTTGGCGGACGCCCGACGTCGACGAAAAGCAGTCCCGGAAACTGCTTAAGAGCTCAGAAAGCTGGCGTTGCTCTGTCGGTGGGAGGTTAAGGCTAACGTCGATTACGAGCTTATTTGGTACCACGGCTGAAGCATTACCGCCGTTGGCTTGGCGACTCTTCGGCGTTCATTAGTAAAATTTGTCAGCAGGACCCCCGCTTCGCCAAATATATATATATATATATATATATATAATATATATATATATATATATATATTATATATATATATATATATATATATATATATATATATATATCATCATTAGCATCATCATCACCAGCCTGTCTACGCCCACTGCAGGGCAAAGGCCTCTCCATTATTCTCTAATTACCTCGGTCCTGTGCGAACTGTGACCAATTTATCCCCGCAAACTTCTTGATCTCATCTGCCCATCTAACTTTCTGCCGCCCGCTGCAGCGCTTGCCTTCTCTAGGGATCCACTCTGTTACCCTTAATGACCAGCGGTTATCTTGCGTTCGCATTACATGCCCTGCCCAAGTCCATTTCTTCTTCTTAATTTCTACTAATATGTCTTTAACACCAGTTTGCTCCCTGACCCACTCCGCTCTCTTCTTGTCCCTTAATGTTACACCTATCATTTTCCGCTCCATTGCCCGCTGAGTCGTTCTCAATTTAAGTTGAACCCTCTTAGTGAGCCTCCAAGTTTCTGCCCCGTAGGTGAGTACCGGTAAGATGCAGCTGTCATACACTTTCTTCTTCAACGACAATGGTAGGCTGCTATTCATTATCTGATAATATCTGTCATATGCACCCCACCCCATTCTGATCCTTCTAATTATCTCTGCCTCATGGTTGGGATCTGGGGTCACAACTTGGCCTAAGTATATATATTCGCTTACCACTTCCACTGCCTCGCCATCTATCTCAAACTGCTGTGCTGTCCCGAGGTTATTGATCATTACTTTAGTTTTCTGCATATTAATTTTCAGGCCCACGGTTCTACTCTGTTCGCCCAGTGCGGAAAGCATGCTTTGCAATTCGTCCTCCGAGTTACTTAGCAAGGCAACGTCATCAGCAAATCTGAGGTTACTGAGGTATTCTCCATTAACCCTTACTCCCACCTGTTCCCAATCCAACGTTCTGAATACTTCTTGTAAGCATGCTGTGAATAACATTGGAGAGATTGTGTCTCCTTGTCTGACACCCTTCCTTATAGGTATTTTACTGCTCTCCTTATGGACGATGATAGTAGCTGTAGACCCATTATAGATATCCTCTAGTATTCTTACATCCCCTGGTTCCGTAATGCCTGAATGACTGCTAGGGTTTCGACCGAGTCAAATGCTTTCTCATAATCTATGAAGGCTATATATAGGGGTTGAGTATACTCAGCGCACTTCTCTATCACCTGATTGATCGTGTGAATATGGTCCATTGTTGAATAACCTTTACGGAACCCTGCTTGTTCTTTAGGTTGACTGAAATCTAAGGTTGCAGAGATTCGGTTAGCGATTACCTTGGTAAATACCTTGTAGACGACTGACAGTAAGCTGATCGGCCTGTAGTTTTTCAAGTCTTTCATGTCGCCTTTCTTATGGATTAGGATGATGTTCGCGTTCTTCCAAGATTCCGGTACCATTGCGGTCATTAGGCATTGCGTATACAGGTTTGCCAGTTTTTCAAGTACAATTTCTCCGCCATCCTTCAAGAGGTCTGCTGTTATCTGATCCTCACCAGGTGCTTTGCCCCCTTTCATTTCTTTCAAAGCCTTCCTTACTTCTTCGGTCGTTACTGGTGGGATGTCTATCTCCTCTGAACTACTGTCTCGTTCGGCATTATCCTGTATGTCCCGGCTACTGTACAGATCCCTATAGAGCTCCTCGGCCACTGTGACTATTTTATCCCTATTTGTGATGACATTGCCTTGCTTATCCTTAAGTGCATACATCTGATTTTTCCCCACGCCAAGACGTCTCTTTACTGCTTTCAGGCTACCTCCGTTCTTTACAGCGTATTCGATCCTCTCCATATTATACTTCCGTATGTCAGCTGTCTTGCGCTTATTGATTAACTTCGAGAGCTCTGCTAGTTCTATTCTGTCAGCTGCGGTAGAGATTCTCATGGTTTGCCGTTTCCTGATTAGATCTTTCGTCTCCTGTGAAAGTTTACCAGTATCCTGTCTAGCCATAGTGCCCCCGACTTCTACTGCACACTCCGTGAGAATGCGTGTGAGGTTGTTGCTGGCTTCCTGTGTCGTAAGCTCGGCTTCCTCGTTAAGGGCGGAATATCGGTTCTGCAGCGCGATCCTGAATTCTTCTACTTTACGTCTTACTGTTAGCTCATTTATCGGCTTCTTTCGTACTAGCTTGTTGCGGTCCCTCCTCAACTCTAGCCTAATTCGAGATCTTACCATGCGGTGGTCACTACACCTTACCCTTCCGAGCACTTCCACATCCTGCACGACGCCAGGGTTATCGCATAATATGAAGTCTATTTCATTTTTGTGCTCCCCATTCGGGCTCCTCCAGGTCCACTTCCGACTCTCCCGTTTACAGAAGAAGGTATTCATTATGCGTAGGTTATTCCGTTCTGCAAACTCAACTGGTAGGTCCCCCCTGCTATTTCTAGAGCCCAGACCATAGTTCCCAACTGCCTTGTCTCCAGCCTGATTCTTGCCTACTTTAGCATTGAAGTCCCCCATAACTACAGTATACTGCGTTTTTACTTTAGCCATTGCCGATTCCACATCTTCATAGAAGCGTTCCACTACTTGGTCGTCGTGGCTGGATGTGGGCGCGTAGCCCTGCACCACCTTGAGCTTGTACCTCTTATTGAGCCTAATTACAAGAGCAGCTACCCTTTCGTTAATGCTGTAGTATTCGTCTATGTTGCCAGCTATGCTTTTATTGACTAGAAATCCCACTCCCAGTTCTCTTCTGTCCTCTAGACCACGGTAACATAAGACGTGTCCATTTTTCAGCACCGTGAAGGCTTCGCCTGCCCTCCTAACCTCGCTAAGCCCTATTACATCCCATTTAATGCCCTCTAATTCCTCGAACAACACCTCGAGACTTGCTTTGCTAGATAAGGTTCGCACGTTAAACGTTGCCAGGTTCAGATTCCATTGGCGGCCTGTCCGGATCCAGTGATTCTTAGCACCCTCTGCTGCGTCACAGGTCTGACCGCCGCCGTGGTCAGTTGCTTCGCAGCCGCTGGGGACTGAGGGCCGAGGGTTAGTTGGCGTATTCATGGGAGGCATGGCCGGTACTACACCAGGGTGGCCAATCCTGCTCTGGTGAGGGAGTGCATTACCGGCAATGGTCGCCGGGGTCAGGCCGCACCCCAAGCCCCTTTGTGCAATTCCATCAATACGCGGATTTCTTTTTTTTTTTTAATCCGGTGGGAATTGTCCGGCACCGGGATTCGAACCACGGTCCTTCTGCACGCGAGGCGGGTGTTCTACCTCTACGCCATCGCTGCATCTTATATATATATATATATATATATATATATATATATATATATTGTGAGCGTTCTAGAACTCATGGAATGAATTAATTGCTATTCGGCTATTCGCTAGTGGGACCAATCTGTCACCTGTGCATACCCATTATAATCATCATTTGTGGATAATCATCATCGGTGCGGAGTCACCGAGTTTCCTGCGAGCTGAGTAAAGAGGCTTGCCTTGGAATTACCGTTCCCTTGTTCCAGTCTGCTTTCGTCTTACAATATATATAAACGTGATACGACTGGTAACAGCTTATCAATTGCTACCAGACTGTTGAGCTCCAGAGCACCCAAAGTCAAGTTGTATGTATTAGTGTGGTGCGTTATGCAAATGAGCCGGTAAAATTTAGAGCAAAGTTGTGCCAACGTCAAATTTCGAGAGCAGCCTCTCGCGTTTCCCATCTTTCCGGCTCGTCTCATTCAACCTTCCGCATTCGGCTTCGCTTCCAACCACAGCTACAGCCTTCAGTCCCAACGCGTAGGGAACCCCCGTCCCGCTTTTCCTCATGCCGTATTATGCAAAGCATGACGGACGCGCAGGTTGCATCTCCCTGCCGCGGATGAATCAGCGTGCGTTTGTGAAGGAGCCGAGATGGATAGGCGTGTGCACTCGATTTCGGTCCACTTTTGGGAAACCTGAGGTGGCCTGAAATATTCTGTTGCTCCGCACCGAAGTATACGGCTCAAAAGACAGTGGTCCGCTCCGATGCGCCAGAGCCCGCGTTTGATATTTTTGCATTTCTGTTTCACGAAGAAAGGCACCCGTGGTGAATATATTTCCATGTAGTAAGGGGGAGATAAATGATCTCTTGCGGTTGAACAGTGCTGCTGCCGCCGTCATACATGAAATCAGGATGTGACTTTTGGCGGTCACGTTGGCCGATTTTCTCTTGACTGTATTTTTAAAGCGAACCTTTATGTGGCTCTGGTGCAACTCTTCTGGTGCAACCCTCTGCGCATGCGCGAAAAGACGAGGTTGAAGAGTAAGGGGAGAGAGAGATTGGTTGGGTTTCAAGGCGACGTAGCTATACTTTGGCCTTTATCAACACTGGTAAGTGGGAACGGCGCATTGGAAGAGGTAAAAAAGAGTCTCCCTCGCAGCAGAGCGCGCACGCAGTGAGCTACTGTGTGGAGAACAGCTCCAGCAACAACGGCGGGCAGAGGTATCGGCGGTGATCGCGGAGCCGCACGTTGCAGCTTCGGTGCAGAATAACTGTACGCAGTGCATTTGAGCACACTATATTGTTCGTCTTTGAACGAATGATAGCGAACGGACCCGAACAGTGCGCAGAATATACAAAAATTGATATGAATATATACACATTTCTACGCCGGTTCTCTTCATTTAGAATTTTTTTCCCTTCAACAAATAATGTACATTTACTCTATTACAACGATTCCTTGTGTTAACTTCGCCAACCAATCAATTTTGTGCAGATGCAGAGAGTTACACGGTTAGTTCGTCTGCGGAATTTTTAACAGCGGAGCTGTTTAAGCTTGAGCTTGGTCCGGCGGCGTTAGCAAAAAAGCTACCAAGAAAACAAAAGTCCTCCTGAGCGAGGAGCCCGGCACGACCTTCGCGCAGCTACGTAGGCGGAGCGAGAAGCCGCGCCTGGTAATGACGTCACTGCGCCGACGCCACATCTTTTTTTTATTGCGATAATACGCCCTTTCGCATAATGTCCTAAAGGTAAAAGTTGGCCCCCGTTTCCCGGAAGAAGTCCAGAAGACAGCGGTGGTGGGACCCCTACAGCCATCGCTGGAGATCGGGGGTCTCCAGGATGCAGGCCTGCGCCGTGAAGGTGTCGGGATCTCGCTGCACTTAGGGAAGGGCACGTCCGTAGCAAATGGTTGGTGTCGGCGTCTTCGGCAGGAGCCGTACAGAAGGGGCAGTTGTTGGTAAACGGGGCATGGCATCGCGTTGGCAACGCCCGGGTTACCGCAGTAGAGAGGGCCACCCCAACTCGAAGTCTACGCAGCAGGACCTCCTCCCAGCGAGCGAGCACACTGGGAAGGTCTGTTCCACACGGTGGGATGAGAGCGCGTGGGGCGTGACGCAGATCTTCCTTGAGTTGGACTTATTGTTCACGTGGGTCAGTTGACAGCAAGGGCAGTGGTCGTGGAACTGATGTAAGGTGACAGGAACTACCCGCCGCAATATGAGCAGTGATAGCATTACGCCGGATCCACGACAGTCGGAGAGGGCAGGGGTACGTGTCCAGCAGGTTATGAATGTCTCTTGAGACAGACGAGTTGGAGGCTACACATCGGAAACCCCGTATGGCCGCCGTTGAGTCCATGTAAATTTGTTCCGTAAAACTTCCAGGGGCTTGAAGAAGTTCCGGTAGTAGCGCTTGCAATCCGTCCTGGATGGCTGTAAGCTCCGCCAGCATAGAAGGCCACGTGTGGAGTGTTTCATAAGCGCAGTTTTGGTTCACTTCTGATTGAGAGGGGTGTTGAATCCCCGCCGGGGTATGCTCCATCATGATCATAATCGTGTTCAGAAACATGTCATTAAAGTGCAGAACCCCGTTCTGGTCAGCCATGACATTGAACCCTGCTGCCTGTCTCCTCTTGCCGTAACATTTGGTGCCGATAAACTCGGGAAGACCAGGGACCGACGTGGAGAGCTGGATGCCAGTGTCAGTGTCAGTATCAGCAGGCATTTGAGACCCAGGACCGTTCACCACCGAATCACCCTGAGCCACCTGGAGCCATGGCTGATAGTGACCGCACACCGACTAACGACTCCCTCGAAGGCACCGACGCCAACACTGGCGTTCCTACCGCCGGCCTCGAGGGACCGGCGACTAACCAGACTCGATCGACAGTGGGCGTGACCATGCCCGGTGCACCGACGAGAACCGACCGCAACTCCCCAACCGACGCAGACACGCCACGTACCGTCCAGTCCACCATGCTTGGAACAAACAGTACCGCTACCGAAGAGCAAGTTGGTGAGCTGGACGCTCTGCGTTCGTTGCTGAAGCATATTCGAAACGACTTTAAGAGAATTTTGACTAGTAGCGGCCGACTGTTAAATTCAGAATCTCGCCACGTATCAAGCCAAAAGCTAACTTTGAAGACCTTCATCAAATCAGAAATGATCTTACAGAATTGGACTCCGATATTTTTTACTTAAGCGCAGATAAATTTGAGCAGGAAGTTGAGGCGGATCGCTACACGCTCTGGTTTTTCGGAGCGAGCGCTTGCCTCAGCAATTGGGTACAATGCCTCGAGAACAATGAACCATTAAATATGAAATCTACAGCCTTTTCCGAAACGGTCATCTTTCTAGAAACGCCCAGAGACTTGTACTTGTTCAAAGAAAGCTTGCCCAAGCCTGTCAGAAAAGAGTGCGAGAACTTTTCACTCGCCATGAGGGAAACTCAAATGGCCCTTATCCAATCGAAAGCACTACGATCTCCTGAAGTAACACGCATTGACCCGGCATCGTGGGAGTTCGTGTACATCTTTGTTCCAGGCTTCACGAAGGGCGAATCTTTCCCGGAAATTTCCCAAACCCAACTAACTCCAATCGCCGAAATGTGTGACGTTGCACCAGTGCGCGAATATAAGTCATTACATTTTACTCGAGCTGGAAAATCTGAAAAACCACTGCTTGTCACTGCAGGTCAACTTGAGGAAACAGCGAAGCTTTATCAAGAAAAGGCAGGAGCGTTTTTGCGTTGGGGATCATCGCTGCAGTAACATCGTCAGAAGCGGACTCCACCGAAAAGAAAACACGAACAACTAATGCCAGGCGCATGTCTGATCAGCGAACGTCAGTCAACTCAGGCCACAAGAATTACCGCAACACCGCCAACCCGTCGAGAGTTGTTCGAGGCAGTCTACGGTATGCGTTCCAGACAGAAGCTGGAAACACGTTGTGGTTCAGCCGCACACCACGTTGGCGACGCTCAGCGCTGCTGAAGCAGAGACGACGGTTGAAGCACCGCTGGAAACAGAAGTAATGACTATACCTGAGGGCTGTTAGAAGGAGAACCATTACGGACAGAAAACCCAGGTTTCAAGACTACGGACTAATGGCTTATTGCCACCTCCATGTCTGGGAGGAGGGAGCAAAAGTAGTAGTGAGTACGCAATCGGCATGCTCAACGTGAAGCCACGACGCAGCGCGGACATGTCCGAGGCCTGTAAAAAGCGTTACATCAGTGGGAATCGCTACGAGGAGCACGACTTCCGTTCAAGCATTTCGACAAACTGCAGAATCAGCTGGGCTAGCCTTGCTCCAAAAAAGCTTGCTAAGGTCGGGTACAGATCTCCTACAACGCGAGAACATCATATACACGCACCTACAAAGAAGGAGTGTCGAACTGCGAGCAAGTGCGGCGTCACTGTGCGTTTCGACCCTGTACTTGCTTGTGGCTCACGCATTAGGCGGCGGCGGGAGGGTGTTGAATCCACGCCGGGGTATGCTCCATCATGATCATCATCGTGTTCAGAGTCATGTCATTAAAGTGCAGAACCACGCTCCGGTCAGCCATGAGAGCGATCCCTGCTACCTGTGTCCTCTTGCCGTAACAAGGGGCATTCAATCGCCGTAGTTCAAACGCCGTGTTGGGCCCCAGCGCCCACAAAGGCCTCTACAACCTGGGGCTGGTTCACAATCGCTAGTAATGTAGGCCCGCGGGATGCGCGTCTGCATTTCCTGTCGACCGACTGTGGAGTGCAATGAGCGGCCAGTACAGCCAGGGCGCCGTAGCTACAGGGTGGGCCGGTAGGGCGGGTAGAGAACGGCCCATGTACATCGCCAACGCCGCTGCCTCCGGAACAAAATTAAGTTTGTGCTGGCGGTCGGAGCGGCGCTGATGTACAACCTCATCCAGGGTGTTAAGTTGAGCTTCAGCCTGAAGGGATATTATAGGTGTTATTTGAGGGAGGCAGGTGATTGTCCGCATTACAGCTCTGTTAACTGCTTCAAGTCGAGCCCACACCGCTTGGGTCATGTGCTGGAATTGAGCCTGCCAGACAAGTCGAGGCTGAAGTATTGATCGCACCAAGAGTCGTGCCATTTTTAAGCAGGAGCCTCCAGACTTTTGTGAAATGCTTCGGATAAGGTGTAGCATTTGACATGCTTGTTGGCGGGCAGATCGAAGCCACAAGGCAACTGACCCTGACAATGAAATCTCGAATCCCAGCACGCGAAAAGAGGTGGCAGTACACACAGGCTGGCCGGATAGTTGTAGCACGATCGGTGCCATCTCCAGTCTACGGCTGTATACAGTCCCCAAGCAGTAGCCACGGTTCAGAATGGCTGTCTTTTCGACTGAAAGCGAGAGACCAGCGTATTAACACCATTTCAGTGTGTCAATTTAAGCTTGTTGCAGGCTCGCGGCTTGCCGAGACAGGTCTGGGTTGGCAGTCCATACTGTAATATCGACCGCGTACACCAGAAGGTGTAGATCTGATATGCAGCCAAGATGCCAGGCAAGTAGCCGCATAACTACATTAAAAAAAGAAGGGTGAAATCACCGACCCCTGAGGCACTCCACGGACGGGAGTAAAATGACCATAACAAGCTCCACCAATCTGCACTGATAATTATATTTTAGTCAAGAAGGTCCGGATGAAACAGCCGACCTTTTCCGGGACAATCAGGCTCTGGAGAACTTCCAGGATAGCGCTGTGGCTAACGTTGTCATATGCTTTATGAATGTCCATGGCAAGCAACATCCGCACTTCGAGATCGGCCGCCAAGTAGCACCATTGATAAGTGCTCAAGTAAATCCTCTGTCCCCAGATGAGTTCTGAACCCAATCTGTTCCGGGTGGTACCGCCTGTAAGTGTCCATCCACCACTGAAGTCGCGTATCCAGCATTCGCTCCAACAGTTTCCACAAGGTGCACATTCGTGCGATTGGGCGCAAATGGGGGAGATGCACGGGTGGTTTGCCTGGCTTCGGTATAGGGACGATATCTGCCCGGAGCATGACTCTGGTATTTGGCCCGAGAGCCACACCTCATTGATGGAATCGAGGAGACGGCTCAGGGCCGGATCGTCGAGGTTCTTATAAACCTTGTACGTAACGCCGTCTGGGCCGGGAAATGACCGAAGTTTCGCGTGGTCTTCGCAGCCACAAATTGTGCCATGGTGAAAGCCGATTGTATTCAATGGACCGCATCATCAGAAGGAGAGGCACCGACGTGGCGCGGTAGAGGAAACGGGCATGGTGTTGTGAAAGAAAAAGTTCCCCGATTCCCGCGCATCCTGACATTATTATCATCAATATGTAAATAGAATTCATGGTGCCCTCTGCACGTCCAGGCCCTTTGCCTTCTGGTTTTTCACAACATTGGTGGAAAACCCCAACCCGGGAACGAAACCTCCTCGATGACTCGGAAGTATCCGACATTGGGTTCAAGAATGATGAAAGCCAGAGACCCCACCGATGCCGACGGACCTGCCTACATACCGAAGGGACCATGAGACTGTTTACCTCACCGGAGTCTCAACGCGTGCTGTGGAATCTGGGTGAGTTAATCGAGAGCCGCATTTCACCTGGGAAGAATATGATGGCGGACGCGGGAAAAGATGACAGTTTATTGAAGCTTCCTGCTATCAGAATTATTACCATAAAACGACAGACACTTCGTGCACTAATACAGAAAATTTGAGCTGAAGCCCTTGCCGCAGTTACCTGCCCGCAACCCAGTGACCTAGGACTCAAAATCTTTCTTTACCGCCTTCAAGAACACGAAGCCAAGCTTAAAGTATTGGACAATGACTTTGAGTCATACATACCCAGCGGAGGTCTCGAGGAAGAATTTACCACACCCTTTGAATGGGAAGAGATTATTATCGACACCAGAACCAGTTTGCGATGCGTTTTAGAACAACGAATGAAAACGGAATCTCAGCATACTACTGGGACCTTATCCGACATCTCCGATTCTTCAGTTGTATCGAAATCAGAGAAGAAACTGATCGATAATCGATCTCCACTTCATTCAATTCTGATGCCGCCTCATATGATCGTGGACAACGTTAATGAAGCCATTCCGCGTGAAGCCTCACCGGACAATTTCCAAATAGCGAAGCCTGAATCCATTCGTCAGCAGCACTCAGAGAAAACGCCACCTGTCAGTGACCAATTTGAGTATCGGCTACCTTCAACAGACCTCAGCTTGAAGCAGCTCTCACGGAACAGAAGTCGCGGCATGCTTCAGCGCATACATAGGGCGCACAAGGCACAAGCAAAGAGAAATCTGAAAAACCAAGCTAGAGACCTTTCTCCTTGCCAAAAGTCATCCGCATCAATCGGACCTTTTCGAAAGCACTTGACCCGTTTGACAGTTCAACTGAGGAAGCGCATCAATGAATTGACACTGTACGAACGTGGAAAGTTTAGAAGAACACCGAAGTTCTTGATTAGGATTAGGCGCACCAAGCAGGCGCACCCTCTGAATCGACAGAAAATTCGTCTGTACTGCAAACACACAAAACCAGAAAAAGACAGTGAACCAAACAGGCATGATCTACACAATACTCATCATAAACGGCTTCAAGTGATCCCGAAGAAAATCGTCCACTCTAATGCGAAACCAACTTTCAACAAACAAGTTGTGGTCTCTGTCTACAAGTCCGTAACTGTACACAAGTATGTTTGTCGGAAGCGCAATCGACGCTACAAACACCGCTGGAAGATCAAGCTGCCCTAATGGAACTGGACTAACTTAGAAAGTGACCATGCCAGTGAAACGGACTACAGGGATAGGACAACTAGTTTATTCACTCTGTTGGGGCGGGGAGGATGTTGTGAAAGAAGAAGTTCCCCGATTCCCGCGCATCCTGACATTATTATCATCATTATGTAAATAGAATTCATGGTACCCTCTGCACGTCCCGGCCATTGTCTTCTGGTTTTCCACAACACGCGGGTTGCTAGCCGGGAGGATGCCAAATGCAGTGTACAAAGCGCGGACCGCATCAAAGGCAAATTGGTCCGGGTTCTTGCCTGATGCCAGACACGCACTGGATGCTGCATTCGGAGGGCGGCCGCCTGATTCCATCTGCGACCCCCCGCGCCCCGTGACTCCGCGCGGAGCACATCGTTTAGACTCCCGCAGGCCCAAGGATTCCCGAGAAAGAAGAAGCGCAGCACGAACGCCGTCGTGTCGCTTCTCGAGAACCCCTCGACACTGAACCTACCCTAGCAGGAACATCGCAAAATCTAACAAAACGTAGCAAAGCCTAGCAAGAATTAGCAAAACCGGAAGGAGCTAGGTCTACCCCCAGCTCTGCTGTTTCTCCAGCCTTGCACCACGATCATGATAATGATGATTGCTGGTGGTATCCCCTTTGTAGCAAGGTAATGACGAGTTACCTTACCAAAAAATAAACTAATATATCCATGTTTTATACTCTTCCTTTAATACTAGCTCTGCTCTAAGGGCAGGCACAAAATGCTAAATTTTGTATTGTGTTTCACTAGAGCAATCTGCGCCAATTTCTTTTTATTGGCATTTCGGATTGGTTTTCTTTTTCAGAGTTTTTACAGCGCAGCCCCTCCGCTACTGCTCGGCATCGTAACCGAGTGAACAATTGGAACACCAAAGATTTATAGGAAACCTAGGAGGAGACTGTCGCGAAATTGTGAGGGGCAGAGCGGTTTCCCGAAGCGGTGCGAGACGCTCCCCTGAAAGTGCGAGGGCGAGGGCGGTATTTCGAACCCGCCCCAGGCACATGTGTGAAAACCGCCCTCGGAGTCCAGTGGCGCCCGAGGAAGGAAACGCGAAATCAGGCGTGCATGAAACCAAGCGTCGCGGTCTGTCAAGCTCCCAAAAAGCACCGAAGCCCTGCACACGCTGCATGCTGCACTTTCATCGGTCCTTCGAGTGCTTCGTTGTCGTCCCCGTTGCGTGGCTCATCCAAACCACGTGACAGTTGCGCGGTAGGTTCAAACACGATTTGCAACAACATGCTACGAGGCGTCGGCGCGCTGCGAGATAACGGCAGAGTAGCACGGACACAGCAGCTATGCGGCTTGACAGACAAGACTGTGCAGTTCATTGTGCGCACAAACTTCGCTTTCGGGACTATGGTAATCATTAGTCATTTATTACTTTTGTAGCGTAAGCTACACTGGTCGAGATTGAGCAGTTTCGCGTGGACCTTGAAGGGCCGTGCTGCGCAAGCGCGAGAAGCATTGGAATGAATTGGATTGGATTGGATCGAATTTGGATTGGATTAGATTAAATTGGATTGGATTAGAAATCAAATTGGAGTACGGGTGTGTAGAGAATTGGGTCTGCACATTCGCCGGTCTGTGCATTCCATAATAGTGACGTCATAGCCGCGGCAGCTGCACTGGCGCCGGCGCGTGCCCAGCTGTGCGCCTCCGCTGTGCAGTAGCCAAGTCTGACGCTGCGCCGTAGCCGCTTGATAGCCGTTTCGCTTGGATCCTGGAGTACCATGCTGCGCATGCGCGAGGAGCAGTGACTGGACTAGACTGGACCGGATTAGATTGGATTGGACTGGACTGGACTGGACTAAACTGGACTGGACTGAACTGGACTGGACTGGACTGGACTGGAGTGGAGTGGAGTGGAGTGGAGCGGAGCGGAGTGGAGTGGAGTGGACCGGACCGGACTGCAGGACTGGACTGGATTGGATTGGATTAAATTGCTTAACCTTCGCTCACGCTACGTATATCCTGGCATAGCCGAGCTGAGCCACTGCTAATTTTTTTATCTTCCTCCTGTAAGATCCTTACATCCTTTACGTCCTTTATTTTTAAATATTTCTTAGTTTATTCTTTCGTATTGTTTAGTTTGTTTTTAATTTCCTTATGCAAATTATGTTCATTTCACTATTGTTACAAATAACTGTGCTGACGTCACCAATTGGCACATTATGCGTAAAAGTACAAGTAGAACTTCTCGCAATAAAAACAACATGACGCCTAAGAAGGTTACAAACGTTTACGCAACGTTAGAATCTCTTTAACAGAATAGGTGGCTTATATAATAGGCCGTCACTTCGAGTTGTTAGGTGACCGCGGATCTCATATAAGCTTTATCTTATATATTTCAATGTTTTCGTAATATTTGCCAGGGCTGTATGCAAGTGAGTAAGGGCGCCTAGTGGATGGTTTGGAGAGCTACTAAAAGTAGTAGCGTCTAAAAATATCATAAAAAGATCATAAGAAGTATCATACGTATTATAAACAGTTCATAAAACTAGTAAATATTGACCTTAATATCCGAAACGCCTTGGGCAGTAGGGACACCTCTTAGAACAGCCTTTCTCACCCTTTACTAGACCTCTTTCTCTTTAGGCGACTACTTTTGTCTGTTTCATCGAATTCTTCGAAAGCAAATCAGCCAAACTTGGCTTCGATGTATCTAGAGCATCCAAGGGTTCGGCTAAAGAGTGTCCGGCTAATTAAGTGGGTGTTTAAACGAATAAAAAATTGTTCTCAGTCCCCGGCCATTGCTAATGAGGACCGCTTGCTCAATAGTTCTATTTTGCTCTACTCTTTGTTTTGTTCAGTTTTGTTTTTCATTTTTATGCCAACCGAAGTTTACAAGAACGATGAAACAAAGGGCGTGTTTTGAGGCAACGGCTGCGACTTGTGCTAATTCCCTCACAACATTGTTTTAGGTGGAGGCAAATTTGCGAGAATAATTTGATGTCCCGCGAATAATCGATGAATGTGTGAATTCGAACAGAACGACAAATATTGTCTCTCGCGTCCCTTGGCTGCCTCCGTGAAATACGTCACTGTTGCCGGGGGCACAGACACATCGCCCGGTTTTAATTAAACGGTGCCAGGACGCTTCTCATTAATTATCTAGCTACGAAAAAAACAGCAGTATTAGTAAGCCACGCTTCGTTTCGTTGGTATGTGTGTGTAATTAATCGCGGTCGAAAACAAAAGAAAAAGCGTCAAATTGCAGAAAATAAGTTTTCCACCAAGATTTGACACGTTGAGGACAAACGAATAAATTGCGGCCTTGTTAACCATAAGGCGTGCTCGCACCCACACGAGGTTGGGATGAATTGTATAAGCAGAAAATGAACTTTGACAAAGGCGAGCGAATAACGAGTTCGAGTGGAAGAGGAGGAATAAACTTTACCTTGCTAACAATTATTTAATTAATTTTTGGGCCCATAGCGGTGGGGTGTTTTTTTTTCAGTCCAGGAGTCCCTGCGCGACCGCTGCCTGGCGGGCCCTTTGGAGCAGCTAAAGCTGATCTTCGGTTCCTAGCATGTCTTCCCACTGCTCATGACTGAGGAAAGGGATGGGGGAAAGGGAATGGGGTGGGAGCACTCCCAGACCGTGCGGTGGACTATGCAGCGTTGGGTACAGAGCTTGAAGGTGGCGGAGTAGGAGGTGTGGCGGATGACGTGGACAGGGGTACCGTGTGGGCACGCGTTCATCTGAAAGCGGCGGTGTAGGTGTAACTGCTTCTTTGGTCAGCTTGTCGTGGGGTGGTGGTAGCATGCGGCGTTCGAGGTGGTAGCGTTGTAGTATATATTTGCACTTTCGAACTAAGGTGTGTTTTTCTTCTGGTGGTGACAGCAAGGTGCTGGTTGGGAATTTCCTTTAGATAAGCACTCGGGAAGCGGCGTGAGCCGCCTCATTCCCTTCAGACACTCATGCCCCGCGGGTCCAGAAAATTTAGAGGTTGGAGTTTGCACCGTTGGAGTTGGTCGCAGCAGTTCGGCTGGCGTGCAGCGGTAAGGATCTGGATCGTTCCATGAACTTAACTGTAGCAACAGGAAAAAAAACATCTTTAAATGCAAGTACAAACTCGAGGCGACAGTATACCATCGCCTAGAGTTTGTACCTTCATTCAAACTTCTCCGCAACCTTTATGGGCTATTTAGTGTTCTCGTATCATCATGTCCATGCACATGTTCTTCGCCAACGCACAAAGGGAAGCGAGGAGAGAGATACACAAAATTTATTCGTCCAACTCACACGCCGACGACGAGGCACCGATCGCAACTGCCGATAGCCTCAGCGCGAGACAAAAGCGGAACAAAGAGCTCTCGCTTCGTCGATTAATCAAAGCATCGAGCGGCGGTGAACGAACGCTTTGCCCCCGGACACGTGCCTGTACGTCGTCAAAGCATTCGGCGCGTGTACACACAAACGCGCCGTAGGGTTGCTGTCGCGGCCGTGTTGTCTTGTTATTCAGGAAAGGAAAATATATATCGTAATGGGCCTCCCATGCGCTTTCTACGTCCCGCCGCATGAACGCAGAGCCCGGCTGAGGAAGAACAGCCCTCCGTCTCCCTTCGTGTACCAGCGGGACCCAGCGGCGAGCGTAGGATTTGGCTTCGGGGCAGGCCGAACCTCCCCGAAAATAAAACTGAGGCAGAATATGAAAAGGAGTTTGAAAATTACAAACAAAAGCAGAAAGGGGTAAAACTAATCAAATTAACGAAAAAAAACTAAACCTTGGTCTACGCAGTGTAAAATCTGCTGAAACGGCAGAGCTTTGGTTCTCTTGTGGAGGCTCGAACGTCAGCGGGCGCTCGTCCGAGAACGGCAGCGCCGTCGCCGCGCAAACTCTACGGTTCGCGCGAAGAAGTAAAGAGTTTTAGCAGTTCGTATGTTCCGTCGTGTAAGTTGTTACCGTGATTACCGGGACCCGACTGCGCATGCGCGCACGGAACGGTGAGGAGGAAGGGCGAGGAGGCTCACCGTACCGTGGCGAATGCACGGACATGGCGAAGGCCGGCCGCGAAACTAGACCCCCTACCGCGAAGAATGCCCAAGTGGCCAGACGGGTCCCGGTCAACACGGTAACTATGTACACGACGGAACAGACGGACTGCTAAAACTCTCTAATAGGCGGCAAACCTCAGCGGCGCGAGGCTCCGAGGTGGGAGAGGATCCGCCCCCGCGAGACCGCTGCGTCCTCTATCCGTGCGTTTGGGAACCGGTTTCTGCCAGGCCGCCGGCAAGTCGGGGAACCTTCCCGTATCCCTGCGTGACGGATGACCATCAGCAGACGGACGAAAAGGGTCGACCTAAAACAGCTGCGCTGTTAAAAAATGGTTGCGGCTTAGCTCAGCTAACCTTGGATATGCTAAGCAAAAGCTTGGATTAGTCTGGTTGAGTCTTGGTTTTGCATGGTTAACCTGGTATGTAGCTGTATTGCCGACCACGGCTCAAGGTCGTTCGGTCCAGTGCAACGCTCACAGAAGAAGGCCGGGCGAACGTGACGTTCATTCATGGCGAACGCGCCGTTCCTCCTCATCGTAGCCCGAGACGACCCAGCGCCGCATGCATACGAGGCTGCGGGGGTGGTCGGCGGCCGGCGCAGCGGTGGCCGTGACCACCGCTTTTGTGCTGCGTAGAACGACTGAAAACAGGGCCTTGTGCGCAGCGCCGAAAGCGGGCCGGGCGAATCACGCGATGCGCTTCGGATGGTGTGTCGCCGGGGGTGTGCCTCTGGTCAAAAGGACATCTTGCGCACTTTCCGCGAATATGCTGGACGAAATTAGTAAACCTTTGCTTTAAGAAACCATCGGAGTGCGTTGGGCGCAGTTTTATAGACCGTAGGGCGTACTCTACTTAGCCTTCGGATGGATTGTGTTATACGTTTTAACACGAGCTTTATGAACTTATGGCCCAGTAAAACCGGTGTCGTCGGTGGCGTTGACCGTGAGCAAAAAATCGCGAGCGCCAGAAACCCACGAGATTGTAAGGCGCTACCCCAATAGATTGTGTGCAAGCAGGAGCGGAAATTTTTCATCGCTGGCAAATGCCGCTAGGGGGTGCGATGACGTCATAGCTATGACTTAGTACGTACGTAGCTCATCGGTATACGGGTAAACCGGTGTGATGAATGCGCTGTCGCATATTTGTGCCGGGCGCCCTACAAGGTCTTCCTCTTCGCAAAATACGATAACGCTATCGATTTCCAGGCTTAGAGGGGCCATGAAGACAAAATAAAGCTTTGTTCAGTGTGAGAGAACTAGCCTATGGTAACTCAGTCAGCTCCATTCTATAGCCTCGAAAGACGTTATCTTAACAAAAAGACGTCAAGAAATATTGAAGAAGTTTTAAATTTCGCGCTTCAGTGACGTGTTACGGGCATGCGTGATGTAACATGGGCAAGCACTAAAAAAAATTTTATCGATGTTTTAAATGCATGTTCGCTTTCAAGGGGTAAGATTAAATGTAGGTGAATATTCCACTACTATCGCCCAGTCATGCTTCTTGGCGGTGGCTTAGGCGTTCGGCCGCCAAACTCCTGAAGAATATTTTGTGACGTCATAAAGAAATCGCCGGAAAGTGGCAGGGGAGTCGCCACTGCTTCACATGTTTTCTTTAAATGGGCCCTGCAACCAAAATACAATTTTGTTTTGTTCGAAAGATTCCGTGTTTTTATAGTGCCCCCAGGGCTTGTCCGGCAGTAAACTATGCTGTATTCACTGAGAAATTAATTATTTAGGTAAAAATTTTTATTATCCCGCCAAATCGTGCAGATTTGGGACGTCTGCCATGGAGTCATAGGGGCGAGTATTCAAACTATCTTTCAGTGAACTATCTTTCACCGTCAGTGCTCCCAGATGGCGCTGCCGCGGACCGTTTGCCGCTGTTGCATTATTTTAGACAGTATTTGCACCTGGCTTGCCTTTTGTTACGGTAGAAAGTAATCGTTTCGTAAAACATGGGGTATTCTCGACAAACAGGGTCACGTAAGACAACGCCGCTTACTCCGATCGGCCAGTGTCGTGTAAGATAACTCTAAAGCCGCGGACGGTTGTGCAGTAAGATATAGTGCGCCCAGTACCAACAGCAGTGTTCATCGGTACTTCTATGTGTACGTGCATTTTCGTAACTTTCATTGTTTCATTCTTACTGCTTCTCATTCATTATTTCATTCTTACTACTGCAAAATGAATATGCATAACACTTAAGCGCAAATTAGCCCTACTGTCACGTGAACGGACGGTGAGGTCTCGACCAGCTCAGAGAGATGGTCGCAGGAAAGCCGTTGACATGTTTAACACAACACGCATTTAATGCACACTTATAAAACCCCGAAAGCCAACCACTAAATAAATCAATTGCACACACACGGTAACCATCAAACCTCAAACTAAACATGCCGAAATACAACTCAAACCAAACCCCAAAAGTATCTACAATAAAGTTCTACACAATTAGTTCATATACACTTCTTCCGCCGAGTCCCAGTTAATGTCTTTCCCACCACAACTCCTTAGTAGTGTCCTAAGACTATGTCCCTAATGGACTGGCCTACCCCGCTGTCGTCGGCGCTGACGTGTCGCACCCGTTGCGTGGCCGCGACTCGATGGTAGCCGTCGTCGTGTGTTGCTGATGCCGGCGTTCGATGCGCTCGGTCGTT
Organism: Haemaphysalis longicornis; assembly: GCF_048455015.1. Taxonomy (NCBI): domain Eukaryota; kingdom Metazoa; phylum Arthropoda; class Arachnida; order Ixodida; family Ixodidae; genus Haemaphysalis; species Haemaphysalis longicornis. The sequence goes on from NW_027526204.1 coordinate 86,491,027, forward strand.
CCTTCGACGGCGTGGGCTCCGCGCGTCCCGACGTCTTTCCTCGGTGGCTACCCCCCTGTAGCGGCTGCCGCTGGAGGTGTTTGATGCCGGCGCTCGATGCGCGCAGTCGTTCTTTGGACATCGTGTATCCTCGGTGGCTACCCCCTGGTAGCTGCTTCCGCTGGAGGTCCCAAGTAGGTCTCGGCACGAACGTAGCATTTCGTGACCGTCGAAGCGAAGGTCGACGGAGCGTGGACGCTAGACGCAGGTTCCCGACTGCCGCTGCTGGTGCCACGAAGGCACAGGTTCGTGGTGCGCCTAGGATGCCACAGACGATGCGAAGTCGGCCCGCTCCCGCCCAGCCTTGGTAGGCATAGTCGGTGGCCTGGCCGCGTCCCCCCGGCTCGTCCCTTGAAGCTCTCGTGCTCCTTCGGCCTCTTGATTTCTTGCCTCCTCCTTCTCCTTGTGCGCCCCGCTTTTAATCCCTCAGGGCTGGATCGCGGTACATTCTGATTGGCTCCTTGCCTTTTCGTGCCCATATTTGGTCATCACGCCTCTTGCATCCTGCGCGGCGTTCTCTGATTGGCTGACCAGTGTGCTACCATATGTGCCCATGATTCCTCAGTGTTTCGGCGTGGCGATCGTTAATTGGTGCGTTCCTGGCGCCCACTTCGAATTTCCGGTTCTTTTAAATGCGAATGCATTTCTTAGTCGGGGGTTGTCGTGCTCCGTCGGCGTGCGCCTATATTCCTCCAGCGCGAACGCACGTGAGCGCGCTCCTCGTAGTTCTGCCTTCGTCGTCGTCGTCGTCGTAAATGCGAATACATTTCTTAGTCGGGGGTTGTCGTGCTCCGTCGGCGTGCGCCCGCAGGTGTTATCTCTCCGCGCTCCTCCTCGCCCCTAGCAACAGCTGTGGCGCGCCTAGCAACCGGAGCAGGTTGTAGCTCGGGCGGGAGTAGCGGAGGGCAAGGGGAGAGGAGGAGCGCGCTCGGGCGTGTGAGGGCGCTCGCATCGCGGAGCTCGGGCGGAGTAGCGGAGAGTGAGTGGAGAGGAGGAGCGCGCTCGGGCGTGTGAGGGCGCTCGCATCGCGGAGCTCGGCGGGAGAGAGAGCTCGCGCGCGGGGCGGGCGTGTTGCGCGGGTCTCTCTCTCCTCTCCGCGTACCCTCTCTCCGCTCGCTGCGCTCGGAAAATGTATATAAATGCAGTGGAGCGCACGCCTCTCTCCGTTACTGCTTGCCGCAGCGCACTCATCTGTGCACCCAATGCATTCGCATTTCCGCACGATCCCCTTCGGGAAGGTGGGGGGGAGTTTTTTTTTCTTTTGTTTTTCTTCTCGGGGGGTTTTGATGCCTCCCACCCTCCAGGGGTGCCCTTGTCACATGACACCTGCCTAGTTTGCGTTTGCTTTTGCCAGCCTCAACCAATCGCACAGCTGGGCATATGACATCATAGCTTCTGTTGCAGGAGATGGACTAGTAGGTGGCATGGCCTTTCCCTTTTTCCTAATTATATACCTCTTGAGCGAAGTGTGCGTTACAACTGGTGTCAGTATGATTCCAATGAGGCAATCTTTCGAACGATCCAAACTTGTGCATTTACTGCATGGCCCCTTTAATATCTCGACTATTATATGCTAGAAGTTTTCGATAATATTGGAGTCAATGTTATCGAGACAATTCAGTATTTTTACCAAACCACACTTGTATCTTGTCTTTATGGCCACTTTAAAGGCGAAGCAGAGGCGTCTTCCAGTTTTTTTTTTTTGTTTGCGGGGGTAGCGAAGTGGAGATAGCGAAATGGCTGGTCGTCGTGCTGGGAGAAGGCGTCAAATTCGCGCAAGTTTAATTTCTGCATCATTTGCAATAAAAAAAAACTCCCGGGCCATCTCCACTAACGTGACACCTGGGGAGGGGTGAAGCATGCAGTGTATAAGTGTATTCGTGGCGCCTTGGCGTTTTTGCCAACGGAGATGAAACCGTTGGGGGGTAGAGGTATACAGCTCTGCTGTAAAATTCTATTGTCTTTGAAGCCCGAAGCTCTCTAGCGCGAGGCGTAAACGAGTGTCCAGGTGTTTTTTAGTACGCGTTACGTTCTAGCGCGAGGCGTAAACGTGTTCCCCGGTGTCTCAAAGCAAAGCTTTCTACCTCCATCAGCCAACGGTTCTTTCGTGGCGTGCGGGACAAAAAACTCCCAACGTGGCTGGGGAGGCGGAGGGCGCTTTTCACTCACGGAGCCCAGAGTAGATGGCGCGGCGATAGGGCGCTATTACCCAGCGTTTCCTGTGCTCACCCCAGCGGGCGCGTCGGCGGGACCCTTCCGTCGGCTTTGTCGTCTGCTTCAGCGACGGCGTTGGGCCTGTTTTGGCGCAGCTTCTCGGCCATTGCGCACTTAATTACTTCGCACGGCTTGATTAACTTGTTCGACAGCACCTTCTGGGTAACCCGGACCCGACGCAATTTAGTGGTAGTACGGCAAGGATGCGTTAAGGATTGATTTGCAGGGCGGGAAAACAAAATCTAGAGACCGACCACTTACAGACATCTCGCCGCTAGGGAAACGCCACCTTTTGCGCACTGCTTGTCACAAATCGGACTGCGTTTTCTAAATTGCTGAATACCAATACGGTTGTGTTTTAACAGGTATTACAAAAGAGGAATGGAGCAACTGGTTCTGATAAATAGCGATTATAAAAGTTCCGTCAGCTTTCTCAAAATTCTCAAACCTACGAAACTATTTAGCTTTAATCTGTTTAAACGGGGATCACTAAGCTCACACGCCAGATTGTTTCGGTGTTTGCGCTTGTGTCACGCGGTGGTGTAGCCCCGAGCTAGCCCATCAGGACGGCTAGGTTCCGCTGTCTCACCCTTCGCAACACGCTCCTCTCCGTTTTCTTTCTTCCGACGCACGGCCGGGCATCAGCGGCGGCGTCCACCGCGCCCGGCCGTGGCAGATGCTGCTGCGTTCAGGACGGCGCCCCCGCGAATCCCAGGTAACGGCTGGCAGAATCTCTGGTTTCACTCTTTCTAGAGTCCCGTGCGTGAATTCAAGCGGAATTTTTGTGCGGGTCGTTCACAGTTTTGCTTTCCAACCACCTTGACCGCGTGGATTGGAGCCATTTTTAGTACCGTGACTACATGAGACGAATGAAGATTACGACGACGACGACGACGACGACAGGAGACGCCACCAGCCCCAGCCCCTAAGGGCCTTCGCCCCCAAAACCATTGGCAGTAGTCGTTATTGGATAACAGGCAAAACTAGTGCCCTCGTTTTCGATCCCCTCGAAGAACTCAAGTGGGGGCCGTGGCCCCCCATGTGCGAAGAAAACTTTGGGGCAATATATACAATTCTGGATAAACAGGACTTTTTTTAAGGATCTAGTAAAAGTATTACACAAAAACGATGGCCTATTCCATTCGTTGGAGGTAAATGACCAGCGAAGTTTTATTAGCACATGACATTGAGGCGATGCAGCATTAAGGTGAAAGGTATGAGCAAATTTTCTTTCCTTCGAGCGTTGACAGCAGTCATTTCTGGGAAAAACACGCAAGTACATTTACACACCTGTACTTTAACTCCACTGGTTTTGAAAATTGTGCCTGTTGAGAGCTCTACACAAAACGCTCGCTTTGAATGGCTTGGGACTTCGGTCATGACCGCGTGCCTATAGCCCACGCACCAGGACGTTCTTTTTCTAGAGCCTCGCACTTCAGACTAGAGATGTGAGCGGGTGAAAAAAAAAAACGACAAAAAAACATTCTGAAAAAAAAAATTTTTCCCCGTTTTTTTCAACCAGTTTTGTACCCGTTGAGTTCTATTGCGTTGTTCTGTTGCGTTCTATTGCGTTCTAATACGGCGTACACATTGTACACCACCCCCTATCGCAAATGTAATGCCTTAGGGCCTTTAAGGTCTTTAAGGTGGAAGAAATAACATAAATCAAAACAAACAGAGCTTCTCCGGGGAAATTTGTTGTGATGCGACCAATCTGCAATGAGGGAAACGCTTTCTGAAATCAATGCCTTGACGTGAAATTGTGAGCAGATTTTGAGAGCGGAAGCTCTGCTGGTACTTTTGCGATGCAGCATGTAACAATTGGATTCTTTTCAGAGTTAACGAAAAAATTAATCAGTCACTTATAAGTCTCTTGAATGATTTGGAGGCGAAAGCCAGCGATTATCGAAGACTTCTTCACTGCTGCATCGTGTTTGCGGGGCCGTGACGTGCACCTGTCATGCGGCACGGATCCGGATAATTATTGTACCATCCTTGCAAGGTACCGGGTTAGAGCTGGCAGTATAGAAAAAAAAAACGGGTTAGAGCTGTAGTTACCCCGCTTGGCTGCGATTTTGGGGTCTCGGGTTCAAATCCCATTCAAACCCGAATAAGTTTCGATGCATATTTTATTTACTTGTTTTCTTTTTACAGCGGCCTCAATTTAGTTTCATTCGAGTAGTCGCCAGCAACTACGGCCGCTTTTCGCATTTGATGAGTCATCTAAGGCTTTGGCCTTAAGAAGTGTGTCGAGTTTCTTATAGATCTGTGCGGAATCGTCTTTTCTCAATTTTTCGTATTTTTCTAAAAAAATAAACTGTTTTTTTTCTTCAATCCCCTTAAAATATCATGAGACTTACATTTATACTTCAGACATGCGGAGCCTAGGGAGCTTTCATTCGCGGACATGTACATTGCACGGAACACTAGCCATATAAGTTTCGCTGAAAGAAATAATTCGCATGCCAGCAAGGTTTCAACACGAATAATAACCATGTCGCACAAAGCTTTGTCAAACGCCCACTTTTAAAGCGAAAGGTTTCTTAGTGGGACCGATGAGTTCCTGTCAAAAAAGCTAATGCATTTCACCATAGACCGGTTGGTCGACCTAAAAGCTCGGATAAGGTCTCCAGACACACGGCGAGTGCGTGGACCCGGGCTTCCAGTGTGTCAAAACGGTTACTTAAAAATAGCGAGAAAGGAACGGTTCTAGATTAGACAATACACGCATCTACCAAGAAGACGGAGCACAATAGACAATATACCCTTATCTTATAAACCACGTATCGGTATACGTTTAAATCGTTCGTTATTGCGTTTAATTAGTACGCGAAAAATCGACGCATGGGTTCGTTCTTCGTGTGCGATTTGGGTCTTTGAAGGTTTGACGATCGATTGGACGCAACTTCAGTGAAGGCTGGAGGAACTTTAGCTTTTTCGCGTCTCTCAACTTTCTTCAGAAAGAGATGGGGATTTTTTTTTTTTGCGATTTACCATCGAAAGCTGCTGTCCAAAGAATTATTCGCGATGGGTATACCATTCCCTCGTAACCTCGTATAATTGTTTCTCTTCCGCGTGATATCCCACTCAAAACTAGCTTCTGTATTCAGTGTAATTTCAGCCCCCATAAACACATCGGACGATATGTAAGAACATTAAAGTCATGAATGCAATGTTATATTGCGAAGTCGTGTACACATATCGATAGATGCGTTTCGTTCGACACTCTGTAAGAAGTCTCTGGATTTGTTAGGCACAACAATTCAGCGTAACCAATCACTCCAATAAACAGCGAAAGAAAGAGATAGAGATTGAGCATAATGTTAAAATAGACATTGTATATTGAAGAACTCTGGAAATAGGTGAGAGTGGTTAGCGCACAAATTGAATAAAAAATGTCGTCTGCGCATGTACATTACTCAATGACAAACGTCATGTTCGTACTGCCCTGCGCAGACGACATTTTTTAGTCCAATTTACTGCTACGCTGCATTTGCTCTTGGACATTCCCCATTGTTTTCACCATTCGCTGCAGTGATTGTTACGTTGAATCGTTGTGGATAAGCTGATAAACGGAATTTGTTGAGGATGTAGTCACGTTGATACAAAGGAACAAAGTTATCGGGTGGGAGTTATGTAATCTATCCCCCAGTATACGTGTGTTACCGTTACATATTTTTGCGCGCATTTCTTTTTTCAATGACTCTAGAAACAATGCGAGAAATTCCATGATAAAATTTCAGGCAAAGATAAATACAGTAGGTGCCAAAAATCACAGACGAATCAGAGATTCAAAAAGTTGGCGCAGATCTTCTGCTTTAAAACAAAAAAGAATATGCACGCAGCGGATTAAAATGCAGTTTAGTTCACTTTCCCATTGCTACTGCGCGTTTTTATTTCCTATGTAAATAAACACTTTCCTGCACGTTCTTGCTAAATGTTTTGTGTTTGACAATTAGTAAAACGTTATAACTTAAGCCAATTGCGAAGCCAATGAAAATCACTGCTATTCTCATAATTCCCGCGGTGACACGGGCATCGAGTCGCGTCGGCGTAAGCGCCACATTCCTCTCGTTTCTAGCATACATGTAAGAAACTCTAAGGCACCGACGACCCCTTCCGTCTTCGGCTTGACTTGGCTCGCCTCTGTGCACACAATGTATAATTGATCGAGCCCTCGTCAGTCTCAGCCGCCTTGCCCCGCGTCACCTTTCGGGGAGGAAGGAACAAAAACGAGCCAAGCAGCGGTAACGACTTCGCAATTAGATACGGTAGCCGGGAGCCAAGGCGAGAGACGAGCCAATTAACTAAGATTGATGAGCGCGGCGACCCCGAACAAACCCCAGGCGAGAAGCCACGGCGCCTTCTTCACCGCCGACTCGTCTGTCTCGCTCGGCCCACGCATGGAATGGGAAGCCATGTCACCGCCAGGACCGGAGGCGTTCGCCGGAGGCAAGCCGCTATCCGTTCCCCTCCCGCATTCAGTTTAATTGAATCATTTACTCGTCGCTTGGCGCGGTACGGCAGCGGTGGTAACGCGAGGGACGGAAAACAGACGCGCAACGGGGCTTTACGGCCATGGCGTGACGGAGGAGAAATGAAACGAAAATCAGTGGGAATTTAGGCTGCTCTGATGTGCACCGAACCCCTTCAAAGTCCTCTTCACTGTAACAAACACATGCACTTTTGGGAAGACATTTTTTCCAGCGCCATATAAGCAGTGCAGTACCAAATCAGGAAGGCCCAAACGCCTTTATAGAACAGCTATGTCAGCTCATGTATCGCGACGAAAACGTTATATACCGAGAGAATTTAAAGTCGGCTTCATTGCTTCATGAAGTAGGTTTGCTCAAAACATATTATCTTCAGGCAAAACATGATATGATGTCAAAGTATGATGGTCCAAGGAATCTTTATTAAACATTCTCATAAAGCCCCATATATTCCTAAGAATACACTTGGCTGCTTTTAAGTCAGCTTCACAATTTTGCACAACTGCGTGCTGAGAAGACACTTTATGCGCTATATAAAACGTAGAGTATGAAGGCTCTGGGGCACCTCTGTATGAGGCGAAAGTACGGTACATCGGGCGTTGCAGACGGACAGACGGGTCTCTTCATCGGATAAACTCTTCATTGGTTAAGCATTTACACATGAATCAAAGCGATTCGGCAGGTTAAAATACAAAAAAAATGTGCCCATTTCCTCCGAGCACAAGGTTAACTAGCGAAACTTTGTCGTTGTGAAGTTGACACTGCTCCACCCGCACCGCCACCGTCCCTCCTCGCCGTAAGGTAAGTGAACACAGACACACACGAGGAAAACATAAAAAAAAGTTTACTGCCGTTTCAGGAAGAGGACTTCCTTTCTAATATATACATACATATTTATAGAATCGTAGTGGTCATCGCACCAGTCGCGTATTTTGGAGGTCTTGGGTACGGATTCCACCCCACGGGCATTTTTTCTCCACTTGCTTTCTGTCTTTCAAAAATCTGCATCTGTTTCAATGATAATAAAATGTCGCGCCAGAGCGCCTCGCAGCTGGAAAGCCAACTTTACATTCTTGTAGGCTAAGCGCGAGGTGGACACAGGACGAGACAAGAGATGAGACGAGGGCGAGCGCTAGTCCTCGCCCCATCTCTTGTCTCATCCTGTGTCTGCCTCGCTCTTAGCTTACAAGAATGCTTCACCAACAAGCCCAACTTTACACTATCCAAACTTTACACAATTTGTTTCTCAAAACGACGATGATGATGATGAAAAGCGAAGGCACATCAAGCACCTCAAGAAAAAAAATCGCTTCCCGTGGTTGGAATCGAACCTGGGTCCTTCTTGGGTCCCACGTCTATCCGATTGCGCCAATCCGACACGGTGCAAGCAGCTTCGCGTTTAACCATTATTCTCTTAAATAAGAAAGGGGCTTTCTTTCTTTTTTCTCTTTATCAATACTGCAACACAAGTCTGTTCACAACCCCTCTTTCCCTCTCATGCTCTGAGGAACCTAAACTCTCGGCGGCCATTTTCGGAGGAGAAGATTCCGTGCCACTGGCCTTCTCTGCCATCCGCTCAGAAAGTGACTAAGGAACTCTTACGCTTTCTACGGGCGACGAACTTAAACACTAGACTATAGACTGGAAGCCTCCAGTGTCAATCAGTGTCAGTGCTTCAGATGTGCTTCAGCGCTGGGCATACGTGTCTGCTCCAACTTTTCTTCGTTCTTTCCTTTCTCTTTGTCACCCATTTTCCCTTTCCCACGTGCAGGATAGCAAACTAGGCTCTAGCCAGGTTAACTTGCCTGCCTTCCTTTCTCCTGTTTGCCCCCATTTGGCTCCCTTGAGATACTTTAGCCCACCCATAACCACGGCGGGAAATTCGAATAAAGAAATCATAGCAGAAGAGCTACAGCGTCCGGACGGCAGCAGGCAGTCGTGTAAGCGAGACGTTAATTTCCCACCGAGGGTTCATTAGGCGCATGACGAGGCGCACCCATGCCCGACAACGAATGCTCGGGTGAATAGCACGCGGTGCTGGTGGTGCCTGTAGTGCTTTAGACTCCGTGCGGGCGGTAGCGTCACGCTCGCCCGGACGCGAACGTGCGGGTGCGAAGAAAACCGCCACTGGTGTGTGTGTGTGTACCTGCCCACTGCTCGGTGAACCGTTACTCCGTTAATCCCTCTGTTTCGTTCGCCGTTGCCTGCGACCCCGCAGTACTAACCGGGTAATCACCACGCGAGGTCGCCGTGTTCGGCCGGGAAACGGGCCTAACGTTTGTAACGTTTAGTTGCCTTCCGTTTGGTTTCTCCTTGTGTGTTGTACTGTGTAGTGTACTTTCCTGTTGTACTCGGAGATTTGTAGGGATGTGGGTTGTGGACACGACCATTTTCATGCCACGTACGGTGGGAAAGGAAAGCGAAGAGAAGAATTGCAGGTTGAATACATATCCTGTACTCACATATGGGGCAAACAATTGGGACTCAGCGAGTGATGGAACTGAAGATGATATGTGTAACTTTAAGGGACAAGAATAGAGCGGAGTGGGTCAGGGAACAAATGCGTGTTAAGGACATATTAGTAGAAAGTAGAAGATCAAATGGGCAGGGCATGTAATGCGAAGGCAAGATAACCGTTGTTCATTAAGGGCAACAGAGTGGATCCTTAGAAAAAGAAAGAGAGAGAGAGAATGCTCTTTAATGTGAACTGTTGAGGTCAGCCCTGCTAAGGACAAGACTTTCTACGCCAGATGTGGGGTGACTGCGACGATGATTGGTGAATATTAGACGTTAGGGGTACAACAGGAAGAAGACAAACAAGAAAAGTTAAAAACGAGAAACAAGGGAATGCTGCCAGCAGAGTGCGGCAGCAGAATTGAAAAGAAAGTTGTTAATGTAAACGCTGAATCAAAACGCAAAGTAAATGACAAAAGTAATAACAACACCAACCCAAGAAAAATAAATAGATGAGCGCCACAGCGCGCGAAAGAGTATATATCGTGAGACACTTGCGCTGTCTATGATGAAGAGAGATTTGTCCAGTTCAGAGTCTTGTAGAAACTGGAGCGGAACTGTTGTACCTATGGTACTGTCAGCAATATCGGCCCAGTGCCCAAGAAAATTACAAACTTCGAGACTGCCTCCATGACGTGCACGAGACGCCCTGCAGTTTTTCGCACAGCAGTGAATCGAGGGCAGACGCACAATAGGGGATTTACAGTCTGACGCACGGCGCAAGTCCGGCACAGGCGGGAAACGTCCCAACCTATCTTAAACTTAAAACTCCGAGTAAATGCTACATTCAGGCGCAGTCGACGGAAAGTTAGGTGGGCAGATGACACCAAGAAGTTTGCGGGAATAAATTGGTAGCAGTTAGCACAGCACCGGGGAATCCTGTCTACGCCCTGCAGTGGGCGTAGACAGGATGATGATTATTGTTATTATTATGGTGATGATGATGGCATATCCCATAACCGTCTTTAAATGCGAATAAGTCTTTGGCGTGGAAGAATTATTTGCTCTTACTTCACAAGTATTAACAGACCTCGATGCTGGGATAATTACAAGAAAAAAAAATAAGGCAGTAAATTTCGTGCGCGTCGTAGGCATGTTGGTGTGTGCGCCCGTTGCCTTTATTATTTAAAAGTAAAAACCTCTGAGCTGGAGGCCACACATGGGGGAATAAAATGGCTCGGGTTTAACAGTTTTAAGCCTGATTATCGCGAGTCAAAGCAGAGACTATGCGCACAGTGTTTTGTGAAAGTTGACCTTTGCTTGCGATTTCGCAGACTTTCGACTACCCATATCTACGAAATGATTGAATTCAGCCTTTCTCTTGCGCTTAAAGGCGCGCGCATGCGGCCTATAGCCGGCGCGCCGTCGACGAAAAGACTAGGGACCAATCACCGGCCAATCAGCACTATCGCTTGCGTGCATGGTGCGTTTCTCTATTCTTCGTTCTTGTAAGCTCAGTCAGCGACGCATTGTCGCATCAGTCGTTAAACCCTCGCCAAGTCACGTAGTTCGCTTGCGCTGAACCGTACGCACAGGCGGCTCAACAGCGGCTGGGCGATAAAGCGCAGGCAAAGCAGCCGTTTCACCCTGGCTTAGTCACGTGGGTCGGCAGAGGCGAAGCTCGCAGCAAGCGAAGCGATAAGAAAGGCGCAGTGGTGTGAAGGACGCCATGCTAGAGGACATTGCAGCGCAATGCATGACCTTGAAAGACGTAACATAGCATCGGTTTTGCTCTAAAAACACACGAACGGCCACTGGACTTACAGCTGCTTCGTTTGACGAAACCTCCTTACGGAAAACGTTTTTCCTTAAGGGCACATACCCGGATGAAACATCCCCCTCACATTCTCATGCACACCAAAGCAAGCCAAAATAAAACCAAATTCCCACACGTTGCACTCACTGCCCTGCACTAAAGAGGGATATTTCTCTGTGATAAACATGAAGTTTCACCATTCTGTCGGGCGCTCCCAGTAGCAATGACAAACAACAAACAACGCAAAGGCGGGCCTAAACCGGCGCCAAAATGTGTTTTCGGCCGGTTTAAGGTGCTCCAATCCACGAAACGTTCTCCAGTAGCCTCATAAGAAAGCTCGACGACCACGACTCCTCAACTCTGAGTGCTGTGCACTACATGACGATTCCCCTAAAATTTCAGCCACGATATTAATTTGTTATAGAGCTTACTTCTCGCTGCGTATAGTATACGCACAGGCAACTCAAAAAAATTCCAAGCGAAATTTTGCACCGACAAATTATTTTCAAAATTACTTGTTCCCAGAATTGACCAAGCTTTTTCTGTTTATTTTTTGCCGAAGCATCACTTGAAGCACTGTTAACTTGGCGGAATCATAAATCTTGAATTCTTAGCCTAATGCAATACTTCTGCAAGCGACCACGTTGAGCTGAAGTTTTCGTTTTGCGTTTCCAAGAGTAATTTGCGCTGGCCTTGAAGAAAAAAGTACACTGCGGTAAGAGAACAGGCATTTAAAGGGGATCTACAACACTTCCCATTTTCACTATTTCTTTCGCTCCTGGAAGCACTGTGAAAGCTGAAGTTATCGCCAGCACGAAGCAGCACTTCATTATTTGCTCGTTGCAGCAAATGCGCCTCCTGTTTCTGTCTTGCTTTTGTGGTGATCTTTATTAAGTGGCCATCGAGTGTGTTTATTGTTGCACCCGAAGGAAACCGGCCAACGGCCGCTGTATCGCTCTAATGACGTAATTCGAGCGCTCGAAGAACGCCAAGATTGGGAAAAGGATAAAAATCTTTTGAGCCAGTTTCTAAGTTATCTGACGGGCATAGAGAAGTAATTTTTGGCTGAGGTACTTTGCGACCTTCTCTTCTAAGTACCGGATGTGTTTGTTGACTACAGTTTGAATGCGTTTCAAAATTTAGAAAAAGTTGAAAGACGGTGTTGCAGGATCCCTTTCGTGTGTGGCCTTTTGTAGGTTTAGAAAGCCTGGGACGAACACAGATGCTCTAGCCTGGCGGACCACGCTTTCCGTAGTGTCCTGGTCACAAGAGCTCCCACCGTCGCCGCCAGACTTCAACTGGCGGCCACCACGCATCGCTAAACAACAGCACTCAATGAAAGTGTTTTCTCTCTCTCTCTCTCTCTCTCTCTCTCTCTCTCTCTCTCTCTCTCTCTCTCTCTATCTCTCTATCTATCTATCTATCTATCTATCTATCTATCTATCTATCTATCTATCTATCTATCTATCTATCTATCTATCTATCTATCTATCTATCTATCTATCTATCTATCTATCTTTCGCTCTCTCTCTCTCTCTCGAGCTGAGAGCTGGTCAGGCTGCACTACCACTACTCCTGGGAGAGGCAAGGGTGAAGGTGAAGGGTGAGGGGGCTCAGGGCACGCCCTTACGAGATGGCAAGTCGCATTGGAAAGAAGTAGGGCACGTGGGTAAGTTGTAAGGCTATGTAATGGGAGATGCGTGATGAAGGGGCATTGAGGTAGGTTTGGGTCTGAAGTCTGCGCCATTTAGAGGTGGGTGAGAAGGTCGGTAATGGAGACGGCTCGGTGCAGATAGCGGGTGTGGGAAAGTAGGGGAGTGTGCTGAATTCCCTCCCCTCCATAAAGGAAATGCCTGGAGCAGGCTATCACAGACAGTGGTATGAGCCCCTCATTCACTGGAGGGAGACCTGACGTGCGATAAACACGATTTGCGTATTGTGCAGGCTCTTGATAGGCAACCGGTAACAAGCGCGAAGGCTCACGGATACGTCGTCTGCATCCGCTACTTCCGGTCCGAAAGCTCTCCTGTTTCCCGTAGGCTGGCGCCTCTCACGCGCATGTGCGCGTGTTGTTTATTTGTCACAGGCTGCTTACCTTTCAAAGAAATCCCTAGTATACGGTCAATTTCCGTTATTTATTTAATTCGGGATGCATGAGCGTTTTTCTTTTTCGACGGAAACAGATAAACAACAAGCACACGCTCGTGTAAATGCCGCCGGCGTACGGTAGGCCAGGAGAGCTCTCGAACCGGAAGTGGCGGGGCCCCGCGGGAGAAAACAATGTACCCATGAGCCTTTGCGCTTTTTACCGGTCACCTATTGTCTGGAGAGGCTTGAGGGCAATGGCTGAAATGCAGTCAGAAGGATGTGGAAGGCTGGCTGAGAGTCAGTAAGGATGGTGACATAGCCTGTGGAGGCTGTGATGGCGGAGAGGGTTATGGCTGTCTCTTTGGCCATGTCCATTGAATAGTTCCTCGGCTGTGTTTTCTTAAAAGATAAACATGTTAAAACCATACGTGCAGTCTTTTTCAAACGTTTATAGGCAACGCGAAGAGTTGACAGGCCCCAATGAATTCAAGATAGCTTACCCCTGTAGTGAAAAATAAATGTTTTATGCCAAAACGCAGGCCAGATCACCTTCTTTTACAGTCATAAAATAATTCGCCGACGCTTGAAATAGCTTTTGCGTAGAATTTTTGTGGTCCAAAATCTTTTGGCTTGGCCTACGAAATTTTGGTAAAGAATGTAAATGTTTCATTAGCTCGATATTTAGGAAAAACTAAAGCTGAACGGAAGGGAAGAAACGCATCTAGCCAATTAGTGCAATCTTTTTTATAAAGGCTGCGTCTGATCTCACGGATGCCGTGAGAATTACCTCCGGGAAATTTTCACGGCAGTTTCCATAAAAGCTGGGTGGGTTAAATTTGCTGAATAATATTACGTCCCAACGTAACCTAACCTAACTTAACATAACCTCCCCGAACCTAATGTAACCTAACCCATCGCATCATAACCTACCCAAATCCAGACCAACTGCAACAAACCTAATCTAACGCAGCCCAACGACACAGAAGACAACCTATAGTAAACGTAATTTAACCCATCCTAGAAGTCCTGCGCGTCGATCTCTTGATGTAGTAAAAACCAGAGTGAAAAAGCATTAACAAAGTCATGATGACCTAAAAATTCCGAAAGCTAAAAAATAAAAACATCGCAACTTCGGACTCGAACCTGAGCGTTCTCGTTTAGACCCTAGTACTATACCACAGCGCTAAAGGGACAGATGCAAACGCGGCTTTTTAGGTAATATTTAAACCCACAGAACCTCCGGGTAGGGGTCTTAGCCAATGAGAGGCGACTACCGTGAGAAATTTGTGACGGTAATTCTCACAGTTGCCGTGATAACAGACACTATTTTTTATATACGTAAACTGGTGATCAGTGTATGCAGTCCTTGTATATGTTTTCCCACCTAAAGTGATGCCTATACGAACGTACATACTTCAAGAAAACCCTCGGACCATTGCGCTGCCTATCACAAAACCTTGATGTATTGTCAGGAGTGCCCCAAGGGTCGGTCTTAGGACCACTCTTGTTCTCGATCTATGTAAATGATATTTGCGACGATTTGACGCGGGAGTGACTGTGAAAATGTTTGCAGATGACTGTATTATTTATACAACTGTCAGTAGCCCCTTGCATCAATCATTGCTTAACGAAAACCTGTGTAAAATTGCTGACTGGTGTGAGAGGTGGCAGATGGTTATCAACTACTCAAAAACTTGCGCTCTTACAGTAACACACAATAAAACCCCTCTTGAATATAAATACCATGTCCGTGACCAAAGTATTGCATTTGTGATTAGCGTAAAATATTTGGGATTGACTATTAACACAAAACTTAGCTGGGACGCTCACATCGACAACGTTTGTGCCAAGGCATACATGAAGCTATGTTTCTTAAGAAGGAAGTTGGGATCATGCGATTGGAAAGTGAAACTTGCAGCCTATAAAACCCTAGTTCGACCAGTGCTGGAATACGCATCCCTTGCGTGGGACCCATACTTAAAGAAAGACATAGATAAAGTGGAAAGGATTCAGCGGCTAAGCGCACGGTTTATTTTTTTTTTTTCAGATTTTAGGCGTCTCTCCTCCGTTTCTGAAATGTTAAATAAATGTGGGCTGGAACCACTCGAATGTAGGCGAAGAATTGCAAGGTTAACCGTCTTTTATAAACTATACAACAAAGAATTCGGTTTAAATAAAGAATGGTATATACAGTCGAACACGGATATATCGAACTCCAAGGGGATCGTGAAATAGTTCGATATATAAAAAATTCGATATAAAAATATGGGCTCTGAAACCTCACCTACGGCGGATGATCACTTCGGCGGATGATCACGATCGGCGCATTCATGAATGACAACTAATTCCGCACTCACAACGCAACAGGACGCTTTATTTCCGTGAAAAAAAATCGCTGATCGTGGCCTGCTTCTTCGTCCTGGAAATGAAATTAAAGACGCTGGTCTCGATCTTCTAGAGCCTGTCCAGGTGCGACAGCCCAGTTCCTTCCATGTCGTCGCAACAACGGCGAATCAAGCTGAACGCAGCGGCCACTTCACCCGCGGAGTACGATCGTGTAGCCGCCTCCTCGTCCGGACGATCTTCGCCACTCGAGCCTGGGCTCCTGCGACGGCAGCTACGATATCCTCGTCACCAAGGCTCGCAACAGCCTGAACATTGGTGTCAGATTTCACGAAGTCGTCGGCAGACACTCCGGCTGAAACAGTAGCCGGGAAAAGGGACGACAACTCACGAAACATGTCGCCCATGCACTCGTCGTCGTCGTCGCCGTCTTCGCAAGCTTCGGAAAGTTCGGCCGTCACAAAGCCTGCTTTTCGGAAGCAGTTGGCCACGGTCTCCTTCTTCATGCCGTTCCAAGCGCCTGTCATCATATGTATGGCCTCCAGTCGGGGCATCCCTACCTCGCACTGTCACATTTTCCCAGCGTTCGGGCTTCTGTGCCTAGACAGATTTAGCATACCGGGCTCCGTCCGCTAACGCTACGGCGGCCGGTAGCGGGGCCCGACTGGGCAAGCGCAAATTCGTTCCGGTAGGGGGATTAGTTCCGCTAGCCAGTATTCGCCATGCCCGCGCATTCCTTACATCCTCCTCAACCTTAATCGGGGGTGCAGCAACCGCCGAAGAGCACCTTCCAGCTCGCGCGGCGTTCGATATACCCAATGTAGGGGAAAATACGGTTCGATATAAACGGACGAATTCCTATACTTTTACATTTAATTTTCAAGGGGATAATTTATGAGTTCGATATAGACAATAATTCGATATACCCGTGTTCGATATATCCGTGTTCGACTGTACTGCCACCTCCCCAGCGCTCCGCAAGGTTAAATCATTCAAAAACTGTTAGACCATATGCCCCTAAAAATAACACGTTCAAGTACTCCTTTTTTGTACGAACCATTGAAGACTGGAATTCACTGCCTTCCGACTGCGTGCATTCTCCGACTTCTTCTAGTTTTGACCTCTGTGTTAAGAACCTTATGTAACCCTCTCCTGCTAGGATGGTGTGAAAAACCATCCGCAGTATTCTTTAAATAAATAAATAAAAAACAACAAATTTTATTAATCAGTTCCGCTTGCGAACACCGTGCCAGTTACTGAGAAAATTAAATGCGTTGCTACTGCCTGTTGCAAGGAATTCCCCCTACCTTAATTTAACGCTGGCCCTATAGCGGGCATCCGATGATTACGCGCTAGGTCCTGGAACAAATTGGTATCAAAATCTTCGACCGAAACTTGCAAACAACATCGTCACGTCAGCATAGTCACGTCACCCCGTTGTCTTGCCGCCTGAAGGAAGGCTGTGACACCATGAGGAAATCCTGAGAGCTGTGCAATACACGACAAGGCGCACTGATTGAGCACCCCGCTACCCGTCGTGTCACGCTATGCGCGCCGCATGCAGTCGATATCCGGCCCGGCGCGTACACGAGCAACGCATACCCGATAAGCGTTGAATGGCTCCCCGGGGAGGTCGACCGAAGCGCGGTTTATTCGAGACAAAGCGCAGCCGGACAGAGATGAACAAAGGTTCTCTGTTTGCAGGACGAGCCCGTCTCGATAGGGTGGGCGTCGAAGGAACAATGCGGCCGACGCGACCCGGGCCGCATATAAACGGCCCGGGAGATGTCGGGGAGAGGGTTTACCGCGCCGTGGTTGCACAGGGTTGTGGACTGCGGGCGAGGGCCGCGCCGGCCGTCAGCTGGAAAGCTGCCAAGCAAGCTTTGTGAGGGCAGTTAGGGAGCGGCTAACTTGGCGTAGGAAAAAAAGTGCAAGAATTGTTTCATAATCAAACTTGCTGAAAAGAGGGTTGAAGGGAAAATAATGAAAGGATCGGTGGCGGAAAGAGTAAATAAATTATAGCCGTGGTACGCCGTAAATAAAAAGAAAGGGAAGGAGGGATAAAGAAGTCAGAAATAAAAAAAAGGATTGAAAGGAAGGCAAGAATGACCGTTTTAAGGCTTAAAAAGGGGAAGCTATGAGGAGCAGACAATAAGCGAATAAATGAGAAATACTAGGGGAATTCGTACTACGACGCAGACGCAGAAGACTTTGTTGAGAATTTTAATTAACCAATATTGTAAAAAATTTCTAGCACTGGCTTATATCCCTCTGAAACCTGATTTTTTTAATGCGATAGCGTTCGTGTTATTTTCCAATCACGCGGATGTGCGGACGGCGGGTTTTTCTCCACAAATTAACAAGTGAATCGTGCTCACGCCTTTATGTCTTGCTATATTATAGCATTCTCCGCTGTAGGGAAGGCATGACTCTTTGCAAGTCGATGCATTACGACACTACGGGGCGGGCGCCCAACCACCAGCGCCTGAAGCTCGTCTTAATAAAGTTATCACTCACTCACTCATTCATTATGTCCTCATCAACGTTGCCTTTAAAACGTGCTCCACAGCAAGTACGGTTACTATGTGGGGAAGGTTGATTAACGGGGTCTTCAGTCAGTGAGTACTCCAGCGTTGGGTGGATATTGCAGTAATAACTGTCAATCATTTTGTTAGAAATTTCTGATAATTTATGCCGCGGGAGGCAAAAATTACCACGCAAACCAACGATGAGTAATCAAATCCCGTTCATATTTCCATTTTTGAAGTACAACGTTAAACAGACGTTACTACATCGTTTAGGTGTTATAACTATGACCTCTCGGCTTTAATTATGCACAAGATGGCCTAAAGCAGCACACAGACAATTTTTTTTATTCCGCGCGTGCGCCCATTAGTGGCCACAATTAGCCCACACATGTAAAAATAAAACGCATTTCTTTCTCCAGGGAATCAAAACCAAAATGCCCCACTGATTCCATGTAGGGAATTACGAACATTCGGCCATACCGTACTGTTGCCGGGCTCGGGTTTTTTTTTTTTTTTTGTTTTCGTTGTTGTTGTTTAGTTACGCGGAAAAGAGTAAAAATGTGGACGAAACACAGACAGGGAAAGAGAGACAAGTATAGGCTTAAGGCAAATATGTCCGGTCTGTTTACTGTTTGTGTTAAGGCGACATCCTTAAATGGCCCAATTGAGAAAAAAAGAAAGGCGTCCGGCGTCTGTAACAGAACAGCGGCTCCTTCGGAGACGTTCCATTGCACGAGGCGTTCCACAGCGCGAACTGTTTGGGTTGAGGCGACAGCCTTAAATGGCCCAATTGAGAAAAAAAAGAAAGGCGTCCGGCATCTGTAACAGAAAAGCGACTCCTTCGGAGAAGTTCCATTGCACGAGGCGTTCCACAGCGCGAACTTAAACTCGGCGGCAGCGAGAGGTGGTCGTCCCCGCCAATATATGAATATGAATATATGATGGGACGAGAAGAACAAACAGTAAAATTCGTCTCCAATTGTCCCGTCAAACAGCGGAATGAACGAGCAGAGGCGCAATGCGTAGGAGGTGGATGTAAACCGTTAGAAAACGTTAAGGCGTGTCGCAAAGCAAAGTTCAAACGAGCAGAGAGGTTACAAAGCCCTTCAACAAGGCGACGCGGAAGAAAGGCATCTCAAGAGTTCGAACGAACATAAACGCTTTCGCATTCACCACTCGTAAGAAATGCTTAGGCGTGCTCAGACTTCTTTCTCGTGTGGTGTCGAGCCATGCAGACACACAAAAAATACGCGGGCTTAGAGAGTGGCCTAACGAAAGGAGGTACGCGGGAAGACGTTTTGTGTCCTTCAACGGGTCCCTGGCCTCGCTGACGTGCAACGGATAGGCGCCAGCTTGAATAAATAACCTCGCGTTTCACCAACACCCTCGGGTACGCCATCACAACAACAACAACAACGACCAAACGGGCGTGATGAAACGAACGGATTACGTCGGCTAGAAATAAACCTAATGCCAGATTATCATACAACGCCTCGCACAACAGGCAACCATGACGGTAGCAGCAGCACCATCGGCGACAACAAAAACAAGGAGGGAAAGGGTGGTACGGAAGGGAGAGGTTTGGAAACGCCGTCTCAAGGATAACGCGACGCGCCGCATTACCATTGATTGAACGCTCGAGAGAGCGCACGTAGACGTCGGCACTAGGCGGCAAAGAGGGCAACAGAGGCCACAGACGACACCTCTTAGACAGAGGAAAGCCGGCGCCTCGCCCCCTCCCCTCCCTTTCGTTTCGCCGCATGATTGGCGCCGCCGGTCGCAGTTTACAGTGACGTCACTTCATCTTGGGTGGTTGACCGGCGCCGAAAGCTCTACGTCATGAGTCGTAGGGAGATGTGAGGACTCTCCTCGTACGTAGGGTACGGTCTGCAGCAACTCGCACGTCACGTCTCGGAGGAGAACTTGTCAAAACAAACGTCCACGCTGGGCTCGGGTTTGCGCGCAACAGAAAACGCCGCCCGACGGATCCTGCTGCTCTTCACTCAACGACGCCGGGGAACGACCAGACCAGCCGCGAACGCACGCCGCGCCATCGAAGGTTGGAAAGGCCCCGTGCCGCAAGAGGATATGGGCTGTATGCGATACGGACGCCGCGCCATTTCCGTGCCCTCGTGAGAGCAGGAAAGCGTTCAAACAGCCTATTTCCGTGGACGACGTGTGAGCCGGGAGAGCGGCGAAGCTTAGAAATACGAATGACTTGATTTCGGTTTTTTTTTCTCCTTCTTTTACCCGGAATGCGTCAGAAATATACGGATAGTCGCAGAGGTATCGTGGCACCTGAGCTGTGGTCAAAGCGAGAATGGGACGAGGATTTAATCGTTCGTGACAACGGCTTTAAGATAATGCGTTGTACTTGCGCGGATCTGCGGCGTTGCGGTGAGAAAGCGAGCAAAACCGAGTCGAATTTCCTTCTATGCTGATCAGTTGCCCTTTAAAGAAGCTTGTGATGGAGGACAAGTGTAGGAAGATATATGCTCCGGCTTAAGATTATGGTTAAGATGCTTCCCTTCGGGATCACAGGAGACTTTCTCAAAGCCTTCGACGTGTATCAGGTCAACGTTGAGGTATTGGAGAAAGTACTATGCAACCTGAAATTCTATGAATGCGGAGTGCAGCTACCCCAAGTGATTGATATTCCACTGCGCATTGTTCACGGGTGCTTGACAAAATTCCGCACTGCGAATTGTGTAGAGCTTGAAGCACTGCAGCATGGTCTTTGGGGCAGCCGGCAGTCAGGACCGGGGTTAACTTAATTCGGCGCCCTTTGCGAACTGCTGCCAAGGCACCCCCCCCCCCCCACCCCCCACCTGTCAAACTCATTTTTAAAGCGAAGCTGTCTATGACTAACACCACGCGATTGTAGCGCCACATTGCGGCGCCCACTCAAATCCGTGTAATAGTAAAACTGTGTACCACGCCTTCAGCGTCAGAAAAAAAAATCATAAAAAATAATAAAAACGCCTTATGACCTTAAATTTTTTTTATATAACACGCTTATATTGCCCCCCAAAAAATGTCTTCCCAGCAATAAGTTGCGACTTGAATTGGACTTTATTTGTAAGCTTGATTTCTCACATTGTGCGCTGCACCGCGAAGCACGTCCTTCTGAGGAGGGAGTGTGATCACAAAAAAAAAAACGGCTACTCCAACTCCCGTTCCATTGAAACTACCCCAAACTCAACTATGGAACAATTAGCCGCTAAGACAATCACGCGAAATTTCTTTTACGTTTCACAATCACACAATTCTTCACAGTGAAGTTGTAATTTGTTGGCTAATTCCCGTTCGATGCCTATACATGGCCTTCTACGGGAGGGAAACGGACCGCCCATGTTTGTCCGCTGGAATTAAACTCCAGAAAGTCCGAGTTTAATCCAGGTAACCAACTGGGAAGTATGCTCACTCGCAAATTGCGAACAAACGTGTTTTGTTTTGTGCACTCCTTGTACTGCTTTCTGGGAAATCGTATGGTCGCTCACGTTGACACTCGGCACCGCAGCTTCGCAGGTCACCCTTTTTCAGAGGAAGGAAGGACACTGATTTTTTTTTTAATGCAGAGCATTTCTTTAACTCACATGTAGCGCCCGCCGTGCGTCCGCAACAGCTCAGCGCGCAGGCGCGCCCTCTCCCCCACTCCTCCTCTCCCGCATCACGCTACCCTCCTCGCTCTCAACAACAGGTCCGCACCCCTCCCCCTACACTATATAAAAAAATAATACTTACCGGCGCCTGGTTTCGATCCCACGACCGTGCGGGCGGAACGCAAGGTATATGGTGCTCTACCCACTGCGCCACAAAGCCGACACAGAATGGAAAGCTACGAACGCGCCTTATATCCTTGACTCATTCAAACTACGTCAAGAAGCTGCTGATACAACGCATTCACTACCACCAACTCCCCAAACACTAAACGTTAACGCAATACATCCACCCCCTATGCGACGCATTTACTCGAGTCCCCCTCGCGGGAAGATGGGCCCTTTTTTTAAGCGAAAACTTTCTCAGTTGGACCGATGGCTTCCCGTCAAAAAGCAAGTGCATTTCCCTATATACTGGTTGGCCGGCTGAAAAGCTCTCAGAAAAATATTAAAAAAAAATAGCAGTGGCTTAGCTCGGCTACGCCAGGGTATGCGTTGCGTGAGCTAAGGTTCAGATGGTTATTCTTAGGTTTCCTGGTTGTCTAGGATTAGCTGATTATCATGCTCACTGCTGCTAAAGCGATTTCAAATCCAGTCCAATCCCATTCAATTCAGTCCAAATCCAATCCAACCCAACCCAATCCAATCCAATGCTCCTCGCGTTTGCGCAGCACGGCCTTTCAAGATCCACGCGAAACGGCTCAACCTCGGCCAGTGTAACGCACGCTACGAAAGATCCTAGGGCCTCATATTTTGATACAAGATGGCTTACATTGCTCCTGAAATATGCCTCCAAACAATTCACTTCTGTTCAGAAGTGAAGCCGACTTTCAAAATGTCGGTGAAAGCTTGGTTTTTGTAAGCTGGCTTCCCCGCAATATGTGTTCTGCAGTGAAGCATGGTCACCTACGGTGGGAGTATCATTGCAGAAAACGGTTCTAATTCACGTGCTATCAAAATATCCCAAAACACATTACATGACAATTACCCGCTAAGACGACTCTACATGCGTGAACCCGGGCTTCTATTGTATTAAAAATGTCTGTTGAAATGGTCAAATGTAGCGCAGAAGAAACACACGGGACGAAAAGTATACACACGGACCACTATGCCCAGCCCCCACGGACCACGACAGACCACCACACTGACCACCAACTAGCCCAGTCTACAGCTTTAGTCGGTTGAAAATCGCGAAAAAGGAACGTTCTGGATAAGACAATACATGCATTGATCACAAAGAAGGAGTACAATAGTATATCTTTATCTCATAAATCACGTATCGGTGTGCATTTGGGTCGCTCGTAGATTAGATGCGTCTTTTTAGTGCGACAAAAAATTGTTGTTTTCGCGCTTCTCTCCACTTTCTTCAGGTAGCGATGGTAGATTTTTTCAATAATTTTTTTAGATTTATTCTTTTCGTTTTTTAAGAGGATGCCTAGTCATAAAACAAAATTCTGTTTGACAGTTCATTGAAGAGATATGTGCATTTCGGTGGCTGAAGCCTGCAACGCGGACCGTGAGTCAGTGCACCAGCCAGAATTAGGTTCTCATGTATGACGGCGCCTAAGGTCCGACCAGGTGACAGACCATGTACATTTCAAGCATATAATGCCGCTTAAAATGCACAATCAAAAAGACGCTTGTCAGTAAAAAAAAAGTTAGTTGTGTTAACCAAAATGCCAGACGTTTGTTTGCAGTTATTCCTCGAGAAGCTAGCACCCACTGGCGAAGCCCCATTATAAAGATAAACGGGGATGTAACGAAGTTGACGAAAATTCTCAATTTTTCGTTACATGCAGGTTTTCGTCCCATGCTGGTTTCGAGTTGAGGCTCGCGTGAAGGAAGCATAAAAGGAACCAAAATGGTAGACATCAGTGATAGTGAACTCATCCTTAAAGGAGCCATGAAGAGAAAATACAACTTCGTTTAATTTGAAAGAACTAGGATTCAGTATCTCACTCAGCTCCATTACAGCCACAAAATATGTTTTTAAGAAAAAAAAAGCAAGAAGTATTCAAAAACTTTGAAATTTCGCGCCACAGAGACGTGTTATGAGCAAGAATGACGTCATACGGGCCAACAATAAAACATAATTTCCAGCGCGTTAACTGCACGTTAGCATTCAAGTGATGCGGTCAAATGGAACTAGAGGCCGGCCCCATTACAGACGTCGAGTCATGTGTCGTCGTCGCGACAGGTCAGTTAAACGGCCGCCAATCGCACAAACAATGTTCCGTGACGTCATAGAAAAGTTGCGGGAAATTGGCTAGGGGGTCGCGACTGCTTCACACGTTTTCTTTCATATCTCCGTTATTTGTTCGAAGATTGCGATGCTATTGGTATCATTGTTATCGGGACTAAGCACACTTTCTAATAAATCCAAGTTGTATTTTGTCTTCATGGCTCCCTAAAGGATTTATGTCACAGTGAAAAAAAAAAGCGTGATCTGCACCTGCTGCTTTCCCACGAGCTTAGTCACGTCTACACGGCACTCTAAAGAAGAACGGTCACTTACCCCGTATTCACGAACGTAACTTCTGTATCAATGTTACCTTTTGACACTTTTCGGTGCCTTGACCCGTTTCAAGGACCAAAGTTATGCTGAAAGAACGCCTTCTAGCGAACTCCATGCTCTTTGACGCACTCAAAATTGTTGAGAGGACTTCGTTACAGCTGGGATACCGTACCGGGCAGCGACGTTCTTTATGCGTAAGCCGCCCTGCTGTAAAACGATCATGTAAAGTCGGCTTGACTGTTGTACGCAAATGCAGTGCTGGGCGGACATTTCTTCAGGGGGGTATACAAATAGACTGATTCCAAATACTGTCGTCTCTACGGAAGGCCTCTTTGGAGTATCTCTACGCCAGGGCAATGCGCGCGCCCCTTTGAAGCTGGCTTCTATGATATACATGAATTCCCTACTATACTCGGAAAGAATTTAAGAACGGCAATAGCGCATGTACAGTATCACTCCGCCTAAGCGAGGGGCCCGGGTGTCAACGGGCGCGCGTGTTTTGAAAGGAGATTGCTATGAATGCGTGATATTGTCTGCCTTTTCTCGCGTAGTTTGTTTGTCTTCGCTGCAGTCATTTATAAGCATATTAAGTCCAAAAATCATGGAAACGATTCGTACTATGTTCAAAATATTCCCAGTAACGCACTACTTGACCCGCGAGGAGTAACATCCGGCTGCGGTGGTGAGGCACAGCGGCAATTGCCGTTCTTAGCTTGTACCGGAGTATCGAAATACATTTTTCTTGGGTGAACATAAAGGGTTCGACATAAAGTGTGATGATTTTGCTGCCATTTATAAAATACCGTTTGTCGTTGAAACGCCATGAACCAAGCACCCTAATTGTCGCCTTCACTATTGTACACAAATGCATTGCTAAAAGCCCATCTTCGGGGAAAGTAGAAGCGGCCCTAGGACATTTTAATAAATACCTCCCTATTATACCATTTACACCCTATGTGTACTATACCTTCGGTGCTAAGAATCTCTGAAGGGTGCTAATGATCTCTGGGTCCGGACAGGCCGCCTCTGGAACTTGAACTTGGTGACGTTCAACGCACGAATCCTCCCCTCTAGCGAGGGAAGCTTAGCAGTACTATTAGAGGAGCTCTCAGACACTAAGTGGGATATTATTGGGCTAAGTGAGGTTAGAAGAGCAAGAGAAGCTTCGTAGAACTGACTAGCGGGCATATACTGTGCTATCGGGGACCTCACGAAAAGAAAGAGCACGGGGTAGGATTTTTGATGCACAGGAAGATAGTGGGGAACATGGAAAAATTCTTCAGTATTAACGAAAGAGTCGGAGCCGGAGTGATCAGGCTTAACAAGCAGTACAGGTTAAAGATAACACAAGCCTTTGCACCAACAGCTAGCTGCGAGGATGAGGCCGTAGATAGTTTCTGCGAAGACGTCGAGTCAACAATGAATAAGGGAACCGCAGAGTTCACAATTGTAAGGGGAGACTACCGCAAAAGTAGGTGCAAAGAGAGTACGAGAAAAATCAGTGGGAAATTTTGGAATAGGCACTCGCAACTTCAGAGGTGATGCACTGGTTGGATTTGCAGAAAGAAATAACCTCAAACTACTGAACACATTCTTCCGCAAACGCAAGAGTAGGAAATTGACATAGAAAAATCCCGACGGGATGAAAAAGAAAAACGAAATTGACTTCATTATGAGTGGTAACCCAGGTATTGTGCAGTACGTGGAGGTACTAAGCAAGACCCGGTGGAGTGATCATATGATGGTTAGGTGCAAAGTAAGGCTAAATCTCAAAAAAAAAAAAAAAGAAAGAAGGAAGGAAGCTCGTAAAAAGTAAGAAACCCAGCGTCAAGTCAGTCAGAGACAGGACGCAGGAGTTTAAAAAAAATTAAAGCCGTTCCACTCAATGTGAAAGCTGTCGGAAGTGCAGAGCAGTGGTTCGCCATAATGGGCTGTAGCGCCGTTATCGGCTTACTGCTACCACCCCATGCGATTCAAATTTACCGCCTGCGCAGTGCTCGCGCGCCCCCTGCCTGAAACTGCGCCAGCGGGAGTTCAGTTCTCTTTGTGCTTTTCTGCTCGCACGTGCCGGCGTTGCACGGCCACATTTTGAGTTTACTATCGTAAATTTAGTGTTTGGGGAGTTGGTGGTAGTGAATGCGTTGTATCAGCAGCTTCTTGACGTAGTTTGAATGAGTCAAGGATATAAGGCACGTTCGTAACCTTCCGTTCTGTGTGGGCTTTGTGGCTCAGTTGGTAGAGTACCGTGCACCTTGCGTTCCGCCCGCAGAGTCGTAGGCTCGAAACCTGGCGCCGGCAAGTATAATTTTTTTATATACTGTAGGGGGAGCGATGCGGACGCGGACTACGGACGCCAACGCGGGTGACATCGTGAGTTACTGAAATGCTCTGCATTTAATAACCCTCCAGAACAAGTTCGCGCTTCTAGACAGTTAGAACGAGGACAGTGTGGACACTCTAAATGATAACCTAACCACAGCAATGACTGAGTCAGCAGCGGCTAGTGGAGAAGCAGTACGTAGGAAGCAAACTAGAAAACTAACTAGGCAAACAAAGGAACTTATTTCGCAGCGCCAGAAGACGCTATTGTCGAGTGCGGTGGATCAAACTGAAGTAATGGAGCTTTCAAAATTGATAAACAGAAGTAAAATAAATGAAATTCGTGCCTGCAGCAAGGCGGTCATCGAGAAAACGTTGGAAAAAGGAGGAAGCTTGAAGGCAACAAGGAGGAAGCTGGCTATTGGCAGAGACAGAATGTGCGCACTTAGAGATGAACAGGGTACCATTACGCACAATGTGGACGCGGTAATAAAAATCGCGGAACGATTGTACACCAGGCTATACGCCAGCGACGTTGGACCGGGGGAAACTGCCGAGCCTACAAGCTTTGCTTGCGATGTTCCACCAGTAACGAAAGAGAAAGTAGAAAAGGCACTTAAGGGAATGAAAAGAGGGAAAGCTGCAGCCGACGACGGCATAACCACAGATCTTCTGAAAGAGGGTGGAGATGTAATTCTAGAAAAACTTGCTGAACTATTCTCAGTATGTTTAAGGACCTTAGAAGTACCAAAAAGCCTGGAAAAACGCCAACATAGTTTCAATTCACAAAAAGGGAGATAACAGAGATCTTAAGAACTACAGACCCATCAGCCTTATGTCGTTTGTATACAAGTTGTTTACCAAAATAGTGGTTAGCCGCATAACCGCCAGCCAATACTTCCAAAAACACAGGGGACAGACTGGCTTTAAAAAAGAATACTCTACAATGGATCACATCCACGTGATCAACCAAGTAATAAAAAAATACGCAAATAAACCACTTTACATGATATTTACAGAGTACAAAAAAAGCGTTCGATTCAGTAAATACCGCCGCAGTGATGGACGCCTTAAAGGACCAAGGAATAAAGAAGATCTACCTAAGACACCTAGACTACATATATGACGAATGCACGGGCAGAATTACCATTCACAAGCACAGTGATAAATCTCTGATCCCAAAGGGAGTGCGACAAGGAGACACCGGCTCACCAAAATTGTTCACAGCATGTCTGGAGAGTGTATTCAGGAGGCTTGACTGGGAAAACTTAGGCTTGCGGATAAACGGCGAATATACTCGAGCCATTTAAGGTTCGCAGACGACATAGTCTTGCTCAGTGAATCTGCAGAGCAATTTCAAAACATGATTGAGGAACTACAATCTGAGAGCTTCGCTGTGGGGCTTGAGATCAATATATTGATTGATTGATTGTAGATTTTAACACGCCGACGCAACGCAGGCGATGAGGCGTGCCGTAGTGGAGGGCTCCGGATGAATTTTGACCACCTGGGGATCTTTAACGTGCGCCGAAATCTCGTACACACGGACGTTTTTGCTTTTTCGCCTCCATCAGAAAAGCGGCCGCCGCCGCCGGGAAACGAACCCGCGACCTCGTGCTCAGCAGCGCAACGCCTTAGCCACTGAGCCACCGCGGCGGGTTCGGATTTTTTTTTTTAGATAAGTATAAAAAAAACTAAAGTGACGATAAATAAACATGCTGAACGCGCCTTTTTCAGCATAGGGGACGAAACACTGGAAGAAGTACAAGAATATAGCCTGGCCAGGTCGCCAGCGCTGACCAAAACCCCGAGAAAGAAATCCAGGGCAGAATAGGAGTGGCGTAGGGTGCATTCAGAAAGAACTCCCAAATAGTGAAAAGTAAAATGCCTCTATCCCTAAAAAAAAAGGTATTCAACCAATGCGTCCTGCCGGCGAGCACATGCGGAGCGGAAACTTGGCGCCTTACTAAAACATTAGAAAGCAAACTTGGGTCCGCCCGACGTGCCATGGAGCGAATAATGTTGGGAGTAACGCTTAGGGACAGAGAACGAGCTACCTAGATTAGCGGGCAAACTCGGACAGGCGATATGATAGTTCTGATTAAGAAAAAGAAATGGACTTGGGCTGGCCATGTGGTGAGACGAATCGACGACCGGTGGACCACAAGAGCAACAGAATGGACACCGGAAGGCGGGAGTAGAAGAGGAAGTGATGAAAAGAACAGGAAGAGAAGAGATCAGGAAGAGGAAGAGATGAAAAGATGAAGAGGAAGAGATGAAGAGATTAACTCTAGGGAGAGATGAAATGAGAAAATTAAAAGGCAAAGAATGGATCCGTGCAGCAGAGGACAGGAGCGGGTGGAGGTCAGTGGGCGATGCCTTCGTCCTGCTGTGGACCAAAATAGGGTGTTGATGATGATGATCCCATTTACAAGTCGGGTCCACTTATAACGATACCGTTTATAACAATATATCGGATATAATGATGAACAGGTATGGCACCGTCAACTTTTGTATTATTTCTAGGGTAAAATAAACCGCTTAATACAATACTCCGGTGACACAATATCGGATATAACGATTGAATCCGGTTATATTGTGCACCAAAAGTGCACCACTGATGACTAACGACGCGGTTGCGCAGCCTACTCAGGTAGTGTCTTCTTAGAGGCCCAATGCGTGACACAGTCCCTCGGGGACTTTGCTTCCTCCAAGGACATTTACCTCAGCTAGATGAAGCACCTGTAGATGCTCTTGGAAAATATTTGCGCTAGCTTCACACGCGGCAAACAAAGGTGACCGACTGTGGCTTCTTTTCCACAAATAATAGTAGTACGACCTTGCTGGCATGCGAATAAAATGTTTTGAGCTCTGTTCTGTCTTTTTATTTAGCAACTCGCATATAACAATCATCGGTTATAACGATGGGATTTTCTTGGCACTTGGATATTGTTATAAGTGGACTGACTACACTGTATTCCCGTTGATGATGATGATTGATGATTTCTATTGGTTTTCCCTTTGTATCGGGGTGATGACATGTCATCTGACCAAAAAGGACTAATATACCTATGTTCTACACTTTTGGTTCAATAGTAGCGCTGCTTAGGGCAGGCACAAAAAGTTTATTAGGCACAAAATACTTTTTTTTTCCTGTTACAGGTGGTAACTGTCCTAGGCAATATTCCCCTCTCTGCCACCAGCATTCTAATCTTCTTTTCGTCCCCTCGACAGCCTTGAAGTTAACTTCCTCTGTGATACCCTTAAATCCTAGGGCTTCTGAAAGCCCAATATTCCCTTCATGTAGATTTGGATGGATACCCTCACGTTCTAACACGATGTGCCGCATAGTTTCTGTTTCTTTTCCGCAGACCACGCATACCCCATCATTTTGTGAATACTTCCCCACAAAACTCTTAGTTCGCAGGCAACCTGCTCTAGCCTCAAAAAGGAAAGCACTGCCCTGGGAATTATCGTAGAAATTTTCCTTTCTGATGTTCATCTTCTCAGCCCTGTACATCTCTAACGACGTTTTAGCTTCCATTTTTTCCCTCCATTTATTCGTTTCAATCTGCCTTGCCTCTTTTTTGGTTACCTTGGCTGTTTTGGATTCCCCACTGTTCTTTCCGTATTTCATAGTTAGCCTTCTAGTCTTTCTTAACCACTGCGTGTCCACGCTTTTCAAGTATAGGTACCTAAATACCTTAGCTGCCCACCTTCGTTGATCCATTGCCCTCAACCTCATCTCAAAGCATATTTTACTCTGAGCTTCTCTAACTTCAAACGACGGGGACGATTTAGATACGTGCAAGGGTAATCCGAGCAGGAAAAGAAAACATTTATTAACTTGAAGTGAAAATGAATTGTGCTATTGTGTAATACACAGCGTTTTTATATGTTCAGTAAATCTGTGTGGGAGAGTTTAGCACCAGGGATTCCGCTTGTCCATGCTGTTGGTAGCGCTAAGAACATGTGTCTACCAGCTCTTTGTATTGTCGGCGGAGAGCGCGCGAGCGCGTCCCGCGCTGCTCCCCACAAAATACTTGGAACTGCCACTAGCGCCTCCACGCGGATTTGAGAGAAACTTTCATAGTGACGTCATTATGAAGACACCTCCGGGCTCTCATTGGCTGCGGCCGCACGATGGTCGCAGCGGCCGTACAACTGCATCTGGCTCGCCCCTGGCACGTCGTGAGCCTCCTCCGACGTGCGCATACCACGCCGAAACCGGCCCTACCGACCAGTCGTAACGATTATTCGCATGACAATCGCCTGCTCTAGGCGTGCATGTGTCTCGAGCTGCGCTTTATCAACCGTGCGCTGCCTCAATTGCAATGTCGGCGACAGCAATACAGAACACGGGGCTGTTTTGGCGCTTAAATAGTTTGTATTTACTCAAGTTATGACGGTCACCGTGAGGCTTTTATTCGAAATAACTTCCATTTAACCGATCTAATGGGTTACAGCTTGGAATTTCATGTAAATTCTTGGATTGCATGTGCAATTGTCGGAACCGGAACATCTCTTCCAAATAACCAAAAATTTCAATTAAGCGACTTCGAATTAGCGAGAGTGAACTGTATTTGCATTTTCATGTGCGGCGAAAGTGTGAAACAGCGAGCGTTAAAGACGGGAAGGCGCGCGTTCTCGTTGAGTCTACATAGAAATATACATTGATTCTTTTTGGAGCCATGTAGAGAATAAAACAAAATTACTTGACGGGCGACAAAGGGTCATAGGTGTTGACCTCAGGAGGCATGAAACAAGTATGCGGAATATTTGGGCATACGGCGGAGGACGAAGAACCCGAACAAACCGCAGACGTGGCAAACGCTTTTTAACTACGCTTGAGCGTTTGGTTTTTACGCAGCAAGAAAAAGAAGAAGGAGGAGGAGGAGGAGGAATAAACTTTTATTAAACAGCAAGGTGCTGGTGTCAGGGGCACCCGCCCGGTGAGAGGAGTCCTCAGTCCAGGACCCCTTGGAGTCTACCGGCCTTCTTCGCTCTTTCGACCAACGTTTGCTGGTCGGAGAGCTCAGAACTGGTCAGCATCTCCACCCACTGCTGAAAGGAGGGATTGGGGTTTGGTGTGAGTTGCGGCGTGTGGGAGCACTCCCAAACGATGTGGTATAGGGTGCCTTTCTGCGGGCAGTATTTGCAGTTGGCAGTGTATTACACATTTATTTGGGAGCAGAGTTAGTTGACGATGGTGGCCGCCGTTTTGGCGGCGACCGCGGCCGCCAGGGCGACCAGTGAAGCATGAGCCTCCCGGTCTGGGCAGCGCAACGCCTCCTCCCACTGCTCACATGTGGTTATTTTTTGATAGAGATCTCTCGGGCATGCCCACATAATGTGCTGAAGGGTGCCGAGGGACTGGCAGGCAGTACAGTCAGGTGAAAGGTATAGGGCTGGCTGAATTAGGTGTAATTTAGCGGGTTTTGGAAATGCGTTCTTTTGTAAAGGACGCCATGTGTGTTCTTAATGGATGCTTAGTTTTGTGTGTGCCGGGGTGTAGACACGGCGAGAGAGGCGGTAATGGGTGGTAATTTCATTGTACGTTATCATCCGGTCTCTAGCGGATCTGGCGCCATGGTAGGGGAACGAGCTGGGCCCGGCTCGGATGGAAAACAGACGGGCACCTAATTAAGCACAAGGAAGGAGGGAGGGGGGTGGCTACAAATGTGCAGACTGTATATATTTTATACTAGATGGAATGCTTTAAAGGAATACCAGGTTATTGAAAGCGACCACGTAAAAGCTGGGAAACGGTAGAAAACAGCACTCAGGACGGGACGAAGAGAAAGGCAACCCACACGGAGCGCTATGCGTGTGTAGCCTCTTTCTTCGTCCAGTCCTGAGCGCTGTTTTTTTGTGGTTATATGAACAAGCCCAAAAAACTTCCATTTCTACGACATCGTTCCCAAAATCAAGACCCTCACATAAGAAAACGAACTAAAAGCTGCGAACAAGAACCATTCAAGCAACAGGATAAGGCGAGACATGTTGATTGATTGATTGATTGATTGATTGATTGATTGATTGATTGATTGATTGATTGATTGATTGATTGATTGATTGATTGATTGATTGATTGATTGATTGATTGATTGATTGATTGTAGGGTTTACCGCGCCGACGCTACACAGGTGATGAGGCGCGCCGTAGTGGAGGGCTCCGGATTAACTTAGACCACCCGGGGATCTTTAACGTGTCCCGAAATCTCGACCACACGGGCGTTTTTGCTTTTCGCCTCCATCGGAAAAACGGCCGCCGCGGCCGGGAATCGAACCCGCGTCCCCGTGATCAGCAGCACAACGCCATAGCCATTCAGCCACCGCGGAGGGTAAGGCGAGTCATGTGTTGTAAGCAGCATCAACCGCGAAGCAAGTTTAAGCAAGCAGTACTGCGTAACGTAATCATTAACTCCGGTAATATTAATAAATGGTGACAAATGTATGCATTCAAACAGCGGGGAGAAGGGGTTGGGAGTGACCTCAGCCAAGTGCAGGTGAAATACTAGAATTACAGATTATTAGACAGAAGTAGGGCTAATTTCGGTACCGGCTGCCTGCTGCTCGCCGACCTTCCTTCGTAGTTGCTGCTGATGACAAGGTGGGTTATATTCGTGTTTCTTTACAGCGAGGTATAAGCGGTACTCTTACAAACAGAAGATTTTGCAGGTAAGCCTCTTTATGAAGCTTTGTCCCACCCTCTTTTGTAATAGTATTCGCTTGACAGTAAGGCGTGCAAATGACGATCAACTCCAATCAAATCCAATTCCACCTAAGCAAATTCCACACTCATCCCCCAGCACGCATTGCGTCTTAGCAACTACAACGTCCACGGCAACACGCGACGTGCACTCGTCAACCCTGCAACGGCGGTGCCTACAGCAGCACCGCGCCCACTTAACCGAAGACTTCAAGTTTCGCGCTCATTCCCATCGTACTTGCAGACGTCCCTCAGAAACAGCGGCGCCTAAAGCAGCACCACCCCCCATTAAATTTCAAATTACGCGCCCATTCCCAGCATGCAACACGTCCTAGTCGCTACGGCGTCCACAGGAACGAACCCCGCACAGCCGTCACCTCCGACAGTTACCTCGGTGGATTAAGGGAAAAGCGTGCTTGCTTGATGATCAATACGCTCACGGTTCGAAAGCAGACAGGTGAAGCAAAGCTTTTTACAGCGGAGCTGTTTATATAGCTGAGGTTCCGTGAATTTCGTTCCCCGTGTGCCAAAATTGTGGTCCCAAATTCGACACGACATTGTTTGATTTTAATGAAAAGCTTATACGTCTCTTGAATATTCATTTTGATAAATTATTTAGAAATAGGCACCACTTTCAAGATCAGTGGATTCTCAGGTATGTAATAAATATCCACCAAGATTTGTCGCTAAACTACCCGATTCAGCCATGCTTACGCTCTCCCAGCTCTCCCTTTGTCAGCACTCCAAGCGCTTGCGTGTCCACTTACCTCCGGCTCCCCGGGGTGGCAGTCTCGTCGTGAAGACGTTTCCGTTTTCTGTTTTGAATTTCCCGCCTATTCTATCGTGGTAACGGGGAAGCCGCGTATAATCAGCACTCAAGCTGCGCTGGTCATCCACCCCAACAAAGTGGAAGGCGCGATGAATTTTTGCAAGTTTTCAACTGTCAACCACGGGAGGACTGGCCGCCTCGTATTGCGTATGACAAGAAGGCTAGGCGAGTAGAATAAAGCGTTTCGCTTGGGAATATCGAGAAATTGTCACTTATAGAACAAATGTTGACAGTACACGCAAGGAAAATGTCGACCTCATTTCAAAAATGGGATAGAAAGCAAGCTTAAAGAATACGGGTAGGATTTTAGGTCGCATCGCAAGAACGGAAGTTCCAAAGTGAAATCCCGGGAGTATTGGGCAGTAATGCTCTCGCTTAGAAAGCGGCGAAGCGGGTGGCGAGATCAGTCTGGCGGGTTTCAGGGAAGTGGGGGATTTTCAATCTCCCTACACGGAAACTCGCTTCGAAGGCAGCTCTCGTCCTATCTCCTATGACCCATAACGGGACCTTAAAAGAAGTTCCCCTCCTAAGAGTGGTCGCACGGGAAACGGGACGAGGTGCAGCAGCGACGTAGAAAGACGAGGTTTCTTGTTGCTGGGCATCGCCCATTTTGTGTTGCATTGTTTTAAAGGCAGAGCATTTCAGTAACTCATGATGTCACCCGCGTTGATGTCCGTAGTGGTAGTCCGCACCCCTCCTTCTACACTATATAAAAAAATACTATCCGGCGCCTGGTTTCGATCCATCCACCCTGCGGGCGGAACGCAATGTACATGGTGCTCTACCCACTGCGCCACAAAGCCGACACAGAATGGGAGGCTACGAACGCGCCTTATATCCTTGACTCATTCAAACTACGTCAAGAAGCTGCTGATACAACGCATTCACTACCACCAACTCCCCAAACACTAAACGTTAACGCAATACACCCACCCCCTATTTACTCGAGTCCCCCTCGCGGGGAGATGGGCCCAATTACGATGACAGTGCAACGCCGGCACATGCGGGGAGAAAAGAACAAAGAGAACAGAACTCCCGCTGGCGCAGTTTCAGGCAGGGGGCGCGCGAGCACTGCGAAGGCGGGAAATTTGAATTGCATGGGGTGGTAGCAGTAAGCGGATAACGGCGGTACAGGCCACTATGGCGAATCACTGCTCTGCATTTCCGACAGCTTTCACATTCAGTGGAACGGCTTCTAATTTTTTTGTTTTCCACGGCTTCGCCTCTTTTCTCTGCTTTCGGGAACGTATTTCCCTGTGTTGTCTTTCATGTGCTTCGATTTTCGGTCCGTTTACCGCTAAACTTTAGATCAATGTTACTGTGTTCACCCGCAGCACGATTCAGATGGCTTCACTTCAATAATCCGCACATTAGCCTGCCTTACAATGCTATTGTATTCTTATTGTATTTTGTGTTGCATTGTAGTTGCATTGTATTGCATTTTCTATAGTACCGCATTTCTGCCAGTAGTACGCGTTGTGCAAGTAAATCGGACGACTTTCCTGGTCTACATACAGTGAACCCTGGTTATCCCGGAATCACTTTATTCAAATTCTTGCTTTACTGCAAGTTTTTCACGGTGACCACTGAACCGCATGAAGAGGGAACCATTCTCACTTTTAACAAAATACCGCTTCTAACGAAATCAGTTTCCTGTGCCGAGTCCTTCCATATAACCAGGTTTTACTGGATTTACGTTAGAGGGACCAGGAAATTTTATTTCGTTTCGCTTTCCTTCCCAAACCGCAAATACGACACCAAGACGATGACAGAGCAGGACATCGCCCAGAGCCCACAATGTTTAGCAAGGCCATCCGAATCTCTGTCCTTCCCATTTACTGCTCATTTTATTGCCGTCGGCCCGAGTCTCTCCCCAGGCTGTTTTCCGCGGCTCTCGCAGACTTGACTAGATCAATGCCCGGCGCTCTCGGCCGCTGCCGTGCCGGCCCATCGAATCGACCAAGTGGCGTGAAAAAGCCGGGCCTTCACATCCAGCCCCGTCTCGCATCCGAGAAGCACCTCCGGAGGCCACCGGCTGTGCGGCGTCTGTTCAGCCAAGATTGCACTGGGCGCCGGCTGCCGGGGAAGTGAGAGAGGAGTGTGCCGCCAATGTCCTCCCTTCTTCCGCAGCTCCTGCAATTCGCGCCAGCCTTTTCAGTTCGGCCCGCTCTCGGCGCTGATCAATACGCGGCGACCTTCTTTCCCCCAGGGGGAAGCCTTGAAGCCTTGGAAAGGCTTCCCTCTTTGAGGGAACGAGCGAGGCGTGCACGGACTCAACGCCTATGCAGTGAGAAGGACGTGTTAGAGACCTCACCAACCTCAGCCCCTTCTCTTTCCCACCGCGAAGATGCCCAGACACGTCTTATCAGACCCTGACGTTTGTTAAACCTTACTGAGTCTGTCAGTGAAGTAGCATCTGATTGACAAGTCTTGCACTGAGGCATTCTTACCTGGAAGGTGTTCGCGAGCGGCGTGAAGGAGCAGCGAGTCGGCCAGTGAACGACGCCCGCCTTTATGTGCTCGCGCAGGGGTGCAAATTGGGCCGCGTGCGCCCAAGGGCGCCAGCTCTCGTTATGCAAGGACATCGCGGGCGACGATGTCGTTGACGCCGACGACAACGACGGCAGCGACGAGGCGAAGGCGAGAGCGAGCAGAGGAAGCGCGGTGCGGGGGTGAAGGGAATAAAAAGGGCAGGGGAGAGTGCAGTACCTTGCGGTACGCCTTCGATTCGAGAAAACTAAGGAGAAGTAGGGCGTAACGGGGAGGAGAGGAAGTAGAGAGGACGGGGAAAGTGTCCTCTTCACTCACGTGCGGACGGATGCAGGAAGGGCTATTTGTGGAAGAGCCGAGAGGAAATACGGGAAGGAAATAAGCTGGAAAGTAGATGCTTTCCCTTTCTTCTCCCTCCCTGGTCGACCGTAAGGAAGCCCGCTCATTTCCCAGAGTGGGGCTATTGGGAATGGGAAGTAGGGAAAGGCTGGCAGCACCCTCGGCACTTGCCGGTGAGGTCAGCAAGGGAGACGAAGAAAAATGCGCACTGCGACCATAAAGAGCCGCCGCAGAGACAGATAAGGAAGGAGAATGTCAGGGACCTGCATGCGCCTTTTTTCCCTTTGGCTTTGATGGAAAGGCACTGGAACAGGTCTTGGCAGAAAAAAAGAGGCCTGCCTCTCGCTATCTTGCCTTATGTGTGGAAGGGGGGTTCTGGAGGTAATAGTAGGGATCGGACGTTGAAGCTAGACAGATATGACTAGAACGGTCACAGGAAACACGCTGGAAGGCAGCGAAGGTCCTGGAAAGTGTCGCAACTGGTCATTCGGTGAATAGCGGTGGAGTGAAAGAGCAGACCGGTAAACACAGGCCGTTCAGCAGCCGCTTCGCTATTCACCAGGGAGTAGTGTGTGCCCATGCTCACAATATCAGAGCTTTGTACACGGCTGGCTGAACAGATTCGTCATTTGTGCTATGCGATGCATGGAAGCAGTGACTTTGTCTGCGCCGACAAGATGTTTTTTTTTTTGCGATTGAAAAAAAACTCGAGGTTTGAAATCATATTATCTCAATTATTTGAAAAAAGGATGTACTTGGGACTGGCATCTAACTGGCAATACGTAGAAAAGCCGCGTAACAGACTGAATACTGAAAGATAGAACTAGAAGGAGATGCCAATTCCCTCGATTCAGAGTAAAGAAAGAAACTTGAGGGGGGTAGGGGGAAAGAATGGATTCGTACAACGCAATATTGGAGTGATTGGAAGTCAAT
Organism: Haemaphysalis longicornis; assembly: GCF_048455015.1. Taxonomy (NCBI): domain Eukaryota; kingdom Metazoa; phylum Arthropoda; class Arachnida; order Ixodida; family Ixodidae; genus Haemaphysalis; species Haemaphysalis longicornis. The sequence continues at coordinate 86,528,797 of NW_027526204.1, forward strand.
GTGCGAGACCTTTAACCCGCAGTGAATGAAATAGACCGTTGTTGTTGATGATGATGATGATGACAAAGTGTATCGAACATGTTGCCGCGTCTTTTAAATAAATTCCATGCACAAAATGTTGATCAGAAATAAAAATTTCCTAGGAGAGCTTAGAACACACGCCCATGTTAGTGCTTATCATTTGGTGTCTTTTCCTTCTTGTATTCACCGTTTTTCACGCATTCTTGTTTTTGTGGTTGTAATACTCTAGAAATTGTAAGTGTTGCACTTTAAATCATGCTGTGCCAGAATCCTGACATAGGCCGCTCAGTGGAAAGGTGAGAGAGTCTACGGCCGTTTCGTTGTTTGTCCGTTTATGTGACTTCTATTATCGACGAAGCCTTATCAAGCCAGCTTTGTTACTTGCGCATATTTTTGTACCCCCCTTTTCTTTCGGGCTGCAAGCTACGGCGGCGATGTCATGCAAACTCTATATTTTTGTGTGTTCGTGTGTAGCAAGGCCCACTGCTGCCATGTACACAAGGGGCTGGTGGGCCCATCAAGCAGCTTTGGCAGCTTTTTTTCCTCGGGCCTTTTCATGTAATCAATGTATAAAGGGGCTAATAAACTTTATCTTTATCTTTACTTGTAGTAGGTGGCCATTAAATGTCCAAGCCGAATATCATGGCTGTAAATATACTTGCTCGAAGTTTTTTTGCTTTGCGCGTTCTTCGCAGTACGGGCATTTTAGGATGCTTCTGTGACGTCATAGAAGCAATATCAATTACCTGGTGCTTTCAGCTACTTTTGTGACGTCACAAATACAAAATATAATGTCGAGCCCCCATTCATTTCAGATATTTAGAGCGCGCCGTAGCCGAGGGATACGTACTAGTTTAGACCACCAGGGGTCCGGTAATGTGCGCCGAAATATCGACATTCAGCCGTTTTCATATTTTCCGCTCAGAATAAAAACGGCCGACGCGGCCCAGATTGAAAGCCGCTTTCGAACCAATGCATTTCATGGCAAACATTTGGGACGCATAGTTATAACCATAGCCGCACTGGGATTAGCTTGTGGGCTAGTTTTCGTTATTGCTTTCCTCCATTCTCGAAATAATTATTTGCTGTTCACCTGTGAGACGCAAAAACGTTTCATCAGGAAGTGTGGATTAGTTCTGTTATAACACTGCCATGATTAGCCCAGTCCACCGTTTGGGGAACGGAAAATAAGGAAATTGATCCGGACCAGTTTATTTATTCTCTCATACCCTGAACAAGGAGCCGTGTTTACTGGGGTGCCTGAAACATGTGAATACTCATAATGGTTTTTTTTCTCTGTTCAACTTAGCCCTAATGCTTTCCTCGACTCGACGGCAACCAAATCCTCATTGGCAACGGACACCAAAGTCACAACACAACTCGTGCAATCTTTTTTTATTTCTAAAAATCCTTCCATAAAGTGCCCCATCATCCCCTACTGTACTAAAATTATCTTGCCTTGATATGCATCCTTTTGTTTTACATTAGATAAAAACACTTCCAAATGATCGTGTGCAATTCGTCTACGCCAATTCCCATGCGACAATCGTTCACCCACATGGTGTGTGCCAAGGCACCGTCCTCGCGCCAATCCTTTTTCTAATTTACATTAAAGACCTTCCAATAAATCATGTAGCATTCGTTCGTTTCTTCGCTGACGATTGCGTCATATAGCGGCCTATAACTGCTTACTAAGCCCAGTCTACATTCGAAAGCCCTTCCGAGTACAAGAGCGGTGCGACAACTAGCTAGCGTCCTCAAATCTTCAAAAGCTCCCACATATCTCTTTCCACTACCACCACCGATAATGTGCAACCAATATATTCTATTAAAAACTTCCTACTTAACAATACTGTCTCGATTAAATACTATTGTGCTTACATCCGTCATAATTTCGTCTGATGATCAATCAATCAATCAATCAATCAATCAATCAATCAATCAATCAATCAATCAATCAATCAATCAATCAATCAATCAATCAATCAATCAATCAATCAATCAATCAATCAAATCAACTTTATTCGCCTTACAGATGGGTACAGGGGAAGGAGCAGCCACAAAAAGCTGCACAGAGCAGCTTGACGGTGCGGCTGCCCACCATGTGATTGACAGCAACGGGCCGAACAGATTAAAAGATACAGCAGAGGAACTTGAAACACGTATGAAGTAAAACATAACAAAATGTGCTTAACAGCCATGGTTAGCAGGGCAACAGAATCAGCAAAATGAATTCAACAGGTGCATGTCACAGGTATTTATAACAACAAAAATACAACAGATATATAATACGCGTTACAAAAAATATTCTTTCAAAACCGATTTAGAGAGTTTACCGATCTCAATTGAGTTACTTGTGAAGTTATTCAGCAGTCTGGATAAAGTGAAAGTTAAGGATCGACGGTCGTAGTTGTTGTGGGGTGTAGGAGTATACCATATGTCTGGATTGCGTTGTATGCTGTAATATTTTTCTTTAACTTCGCTAGGCCCTCGTAAAAGCGGTTGTTATTTTTTATAGCTGCAAGGTATGACTGGGCCAACCGGTATTCGTAGTAATTGCTAACTTTAATTATTTTAAACTTCTTGAAGAGTTCAGGCGTGTGGAAATTATATGGCACATTCGCTATTATCCTTGCAACTTTTTTTTAGACTAGGAAAAGCTGGTTAAAGTTCTTGCTAGTTGTCGTTCCCCAGACCAAGTGTGCATACGTGAGTTGCGGTAAATATAATAACAGTTTAATTCGTTCAGGTAAGATATGCCTACATTTATTGATGACACCAACAGTTTTACATATTTTCTTATAAATTTGTTCGACGTGAGAGTCCCAGGTAATATTTCGAGAAAAATGTACGCCAAGAACTTTTAAACTGTCCTCCACCTGGATTATGTCTCTGCCAAGGTACACCTTTGGTGAGGCAGCGAGTTTGTTTTTCGGACGAAAAAGCACTGCCGTTGTTTTATCCACATTTATCACTAGGGAGTTGCGCTGTGTCCACGCCAAGAGCGTCGGAAGTGTTGTAACCGATATTTTTTTCTATTTCTTCGCTTGTTTTACCGGTGATGAGCAAAGTGGTGTCATCCGCATAACAGATTACCGAAACTTGCGGCCTTGACAAGAGGGAATGCAAATCATTTACGTAAACGGAAAATAAAAGGGGCCCCAAAATGCTGCCCTGGGGCACGCCTGTGATTATAGATTTTAGGTCAGAAGAATGCTCGCCTATTAATACGTACTGCTGACCCCTTGACCACGTGATGTCCCCTTAACCACATAACGATCTCAGTTAGCCGTGTCCTTGGCTATTTGCGCAGAATACTGGCCCTGCCTTGGCCTCAAAAGCATTACTACTTAACTACTCCTCTTGCGTGTGGCCTCAACTTAAGTATACAAATGTCCCTTGTGGCACCACCAAGCCTCTTTCACTAACACCCCATATTCTGTCGAGAACTGCGCCACTAGATTTACTCTCTCAGACGACTCGCACCAATTCGGTGTTACGGCTGTAAAAACAGAACCTAATCTTTCAACACTTAACACTCCCGTAAGGTAGCTCTACATATTTTTTTGTAGTACGCGTTTTATTCGAAGCGTGCCCATACTGACCTGTTAATTACGTTTTAATGGTAATTTTTATTCGAACCTCCTAAGAGGGGAATGACATACCTATACTTTAGTTGCCATTATCACCGGCTAGTCTTAGCTTCAAGCAGGCCCTTGCAGAAGTGCTACCATATCTGCTGTAATCTCACCTTCTTGCTGTTACTGTGTACTTGCTGTAACGTTACTCTCCCACACGTCATGTAAGGTTCCAATGGTCCTTTTGATAAATAAATAAATAAATAAATAAATAAATAAATAAATAAATAAATAAATAAATAAATAAATAAATAAATGTTTTCTCGAAAGGCCTTATCCTGAAGCAAGACGCTGAAGTTGGAAAGTCTTCTCGAAAGTTTCGAACTCGTGGCGCAATTCCGCAGCGTCTTGCTTGACTCCGGAGTCTTGAGACAGACTCCGAAGCAAGACACTGCTGCATTGCGCCACGAGGTGAAACCTTTCGAGAAGACTTCGAACACCAACACATCAGGAGTGAGTAAGAAAAAAACAGAACAGAACATCGAAAAACGATCGCGCAGTGGGAGAGCTTCGCTTTGCCAGAGCTCAACGCAAACAAAGCGAAACGTGCCTCTGTCGCTGCCGCCGTTTTTTCTCTCTCTCCCCCCGCATTTTCCCTTTCAGCGCAAACTAGTGGGTTTTTCTCCGTGATCTCTGGAAGCAAGCTTTACACTTGCACAAGTACGGCATACGAGTCCCGAGTGCTGCGAGAAAGCGATAAAAATTAGCAGTGCCAGGTTATACGTAGCGTGAGCTAAGGTTCAGCAATCTAATTCAATTCAGTCCAGTCCAGTCCAGTCCAGTCACTGCTCCTCGCGCATGCGCAGCACGGTTCTCCAGGAGCCAGGTGAAACGGCTATCAAGCGGCTCCGGCGCAGCGTCAGACTTGGCTACTGCGCAACGGAGGCGCACAGCTGGGCATGCGCCGGCGCCAGTGTGTCTGTCGCGGCCATGACATCACTCTTATGGAATGTGCAGACCCAATTCTCTACACACCCGTACTCCAATCCAATACAATCCAATTTAATACAATCCGATCCAAATACAATCCAATCTAATCCAATGCTCCTCGAACTTGCGCAACACGGCCTTTCAGGGTCCACGCGAAACTGCTCAACGTCGGCCAGTGTAGCTTACGCTACAAAAACTCCCACCTCCCCTCGCGGGAATCCCTGTGTAGATGCGACGCATAGGCGGAGCGCCGAAGGGACCGCGTTTTATAGCGCTCATAACGTTGAGGGGATTGCGTAAGCCAGTCCCAGTCGATGACGACGTTGGCGTACTTGTAAAGCGGCGTGGACTCTAGGTGTTTGAGCCAAGCGTGGATGCTGCTTCGCCGGAGAACGGCACACCGGTTACATGCGCAGCGCGCCCGAAGGAGAGGAAACCGCGGAAGAGAGAGTACTGCACATGAGCCGGCCCCAGAGCGTCTGCCGCGGCTATGACGAAACGTGCCGCGGCTATGACGCAACACAATCCAACACAATCTACTTTAGTCCAATCCAATCCAAATCCAATCCAATCCATTCCAAGCCAAGCCAAGCCAAGCCAAACCAATCCAATCCAATCCAAACCAATCCAATCCAATCCAATCGAATCCAATCCAATGCCCCTCGCGAGAGTGTTCGCTATCGGAGAGGAGAGGGGGTGAGCGGCGGAGAGCGCAGATGGCGCGGCGAGGAGAACGGGGGAGGGGCGGACAACGCCGACGACGACGACGACGCCGGAGGGACAAGGCGAGTGAATCAGATGCTCTGCATCTAAAAACGATCTCTAACGCGGTGTGCGCGAGTATAGGCATAAGCGTGCTGCGAATGCTCGAGACGCTATGGGCAATTCCGATTCACGCTCCTCTGTTGCGAGTACGTGCGATATTATAGCGAAGCTGTTAGCTTCTCGTTGGTCAGGATTTTTTCTGGCGTCCGTGGACAGAAAAATGTTGGAAGCGGAGAGAATGAGCTCGACGAGGTCACACGTGTGTCCCCGAGGAGTAAGAAAAAAAAAGAAAGAAATATGCGCAGCTTGCACTAGTGGTGCAAGGCTGTAGAAACAACAGAGCTGGGGTCGACCTAACGTCTTCCGGTTTTGCTAAGTTTTGCTAGGCTTTGCTAAGTTCTGTTAGGTTTTGCGATGTTCTTCCTAGGCCATGTTTAGTCGGATTTTAGAGGTCCGCTCCGGCCTCTCCCCCACACTGTCAGCGGATCCCAGAAGGGAAGAAGATAGGTCCATCCCTAGCTCCTCTGTTTCACAAGCCTTGCACCCCTCTATGAAAGCTGTGTCATTTTGTTTAGGGGCGAAGCACCTTAGGACCTCGCTTTTTCCGTGGCTTGTCCCTTGGCGTCCATGTACACAGTGTTGCGCATGCGTGAGGAGCTTTGGATAGGGTTGGATTGGATTGGATTGGATTTGTATTGTATTGGATTAGGTTGGATTGGATTGAAATAAATTGAATTGTATCGGATTGGACTGGATTGGAATTGTATATACTGTACACACGCATTGTCACTCATTTACATGCGCGAGTGGGCAATGCCACGGGTGATTTACGGTAAGAACAATCCCCAGTGCTTCACCCACTCGTCATGATTCCCTCCGTGGAGATGCGTGAATTTTGGCGTTTTAGTGGCCCGAGAAAGATTATCCCTTGTGAAATAGTATAGTAAGGGGTGCGCATACGTATACGCCCCTTGTGCTCAAACTCGAGAAAGCGCAAAAGCCGGCTTCACTGTAATAGTACTCCATCTGCGGTGGTGCTTCCTTTACAAGTGGCGCAGTGTTTTTGTTGTTTCCTTTTATTTTTGCTAACGCCGCCGGACCAAGCTCAAGATTAAACCATTGTGTTGTTAAAAATGGCCGCGTATCTTCTCGCTTCGCTGCAAATGTAGTCGAAAGACGGTATTCTTCTGTCGCCCCTGCCACGTGACTGCCCCTCCTTGAGCTCCCTCCACCGCTCATGTCTCACGTTATTCCCCTCCTGCATCAGTCCTCTGATGACAAACGCCTTTGAGGTCTGAATTTATTTTTTTCCACTGATGATGATGATGATTAAAGGCCTCCCCTTTGAATCGGGATGACGGCGTGCGCCATCTAGCCTATCTTAGTAGTTTGAATTTAAATTTAGTCCCTCAACTCGGATTTCTTTTTAATTCTGCCCTGCCGCTACCCCTGGCTGGGATGTTATTTTATCGACTTCCCTGCTTTTTTCTACCAATACTCTAGCTGCTGCTTAGTAATACCAGAGTCCTTCAATGCTTTACTGGTCACGAAACTGCTCCGTAACTCAATGGGAGAGCTTCATATGCTGCATTTTTCCGCCGCGCGGTGGCGCCACCCTCTCACTGAGGTCACTCCTCGGGCGGTGTTGCGCTGGCTCAAACGGCGGAGCCGCGGCGAGTTGTGTTTGTTTTGTGCGGGAAAAAAATGTAACGTGCATATCGCGCTCTTGTGATGCGACTTAAGTCGTGCAACGACGATGCCGAACATGTGTTGCGTCCCGGGATGTCGTTCCTTGTACAACGATACCAAAGAAAATGTTTCCTTGTTCTGTTGACCGAGCGACGGGCAGCTGTGTGAGAAATGGAAGGGTGCCATTCCAAGGCAAGCAACGGGAGATTTCAGCTTCGATTATAAGTGTGCGACAGTGTGTGGAAATGCACTGTGTGTGAGAATGGAAAAAGCAATGTACCATTTTGAGAGCATCGTGGGCCTAGAATTGTACAAGGCTAACTTAAAGCCGGATTTTTGTCATATCAGTCAGGTTGTAACGGTGCTTCATTACCTGTTTGCAAACTTGTATTAATTTGCGCTCAGGCTCGCGTGTAAAAAAGCTTTGGGACATCCTTGTACTTTTACTTTTCATATTTCCGCGAATTATCCCTTAGGGTTCGTTTTGTTTGTTTTGTAACCGCGCGTGGCCGATTCCGGTTTCTTATCTGGCGTTTCAACCGGAGCGCCCGTTTGCTCTTTTTGTCGTACGTCCCATCAGGCAATATTGTTTGATATGAAAAGGGTGCCACCTTGTCGCTAACTTGATTTTTTGTTTCTTCGACAATGTTCTCGATCCTATTTCCATGGATCTGAAAGTAATAACGTTCCAAGAGTAATGCATGCATAGCAAACGCCGCGCAGCTCATTTTATCGACGTTCATCTGTTCACGTCACACTGCGGACTGCTTCTTAGACGTTTGTGTTTCATTCTAGTCTTTTGTAGTGCAGGACATCGCTAGCTCGCTGCGTTCAGAAAAGCTTTGCGTCGTTCTTGGCTACGTGGCAATATTCTGTTTCCTCCGTGTGCTGCACATCGCAGCGCGAAAAAATAAATTTTTGTACGCTGGACCACGCTCTTTTGTCTCCCTTCGTAACATAGAAATTTTTTGTTGCGTGTGATAAAATCAGTTTCATTGTTCTTTTTTCGCTTCCTGTTTTTGCAAGGATTGCAAAGCGTGGAAGCAGAAAGACACATGGAGTAACATATATCTCTTCGTGTTTTGATCCTTCGCGTTTCTGCAGCGTTTTTAGATGTTCTCAAGTATGTACCCACTCATCGCAACGACAATACTATTGGACTATCTCTCTTAGCGTTCTGTGCATTACAGAACAATCAACGGATTCATTAAGCGTAGTCTGAACGACGCGTACTTGGTTTCTTTCAGTTTTTTATTGTATTATCGATAGGCCCGCAGCAGTCCGTCACTACACAGCTACCGTATGTGTGGTATTTACAACTTTGCTTTAAGAAAAGAAGCAATATAGATTTAAAAATCGGTAAACACGACGTCGCAGCGCTTGTGCCAGAGCACACAGAAGCCCTTGCCGTTCGCGGCCGAAGTCTACGGTAACTTACTTCGAAAAATAAAATCCCATTGAAGGCAGGTGATAAACACAATTACTGGACTATTCATCGCTAACTACTACGAAAAAAAAACACACTTAATCAGAGCGCAGACGCCAAAAGCAGCGAGCGTTTGCACGCCAAGAGCTGGCAAATACGCCGCACGCGCGGCGGCTGGATGACCTTCGTGCGGCGGTGGCGCCTGTAGTGGCGCGCGCGGTCCCTATATGAAGCGAGCGCCGAAGTTTCGTGACCAGTAAAGCATTGAAGGACTCTGGTAATACCTACTGCTGACCAGCTAATGCTTCCATCAATTGGGAAGCCCAGTGCCTCAGGAAGTAGGACTTTCCCCCCAATTCTATCCGGCTGAATCTTTTCGCATCCTATTACTATGTGGTCGATTGTTTCTTTATCCCTGCCACATACAACACATGTCTCATCCTGGGACGAATATTTGCTCATGTAGGTTCGAGTTCTCAAGCAGCCAGCCCGCGCCTCAAGAGCAACGCACTACCTTTATTGTTGTCATAAAAGTTCTCTTTCCGGATCTCTTTTTTGCTTGCTTTGTAGATTCCCAGCGATCCCTTCTTTTCCATCCTCTCTTTCCACATGAGCGTCTCTGTTTCCTTCACTTGCTTTTTAACTGCCCCCCCTTGTTTATTTGCCGCGGTCAAGGTATATTTAGTCGCCAGCTTTCGCGTCCTCTTTCGCCATTGGGTGTCCACACTTTTAAGGTACAGGTACCTGTGCACTGGCTGCCCAGTTCTCATCTAAATGTGTAAGCCGCTCCTCAAAACGTATCTTACTTTGCGCTTCCCTCGCCTCAAATGAAGCCCAACCCATATCGCCTTGTACCGCCTCATTTGTAGTCTTACTGTGAGCTCCCAGTGCTAATCTGCCGACTGCCTTTTGGTTAACCTCCAGTCCCGACAGGATATCGGACTTTAGGCATAATACGGCATTAGAGAACGTGAGCGCCGGCACCATTACCCCTTTCCAGATGCCTCGCACTACCTCGTACTTATTGTATCCCCAAAGTGCTCTATGTTTCATTACTGCTGCATTTCGTCTCCCTTTCAGTTTGAGGTGTTCTTCATGGGCATGTGGTCACTTTCGCACGGTCACTTTCGCACGGCTGAAGCGCCATCTGTTGGCACCTTTCGCTACTGTTTGGCTTGGCACTCGCCCTACGAGCTCCGAGCTTCAGAGCGAGACGCTTTGGTATTTTGGCGTGAAAATATTGTTTTTAACGCAAAAAATAAGCTTACGTCTAGGCTTAATTAAACTGTCAGTGCTGTCAGTTATGTGGTCACGTTTTGCTTCAAATACGCCAATATTTTATATTTGCTAGCAGTATGAAGTACGCTGCTACCAGATTAGGTCGTTTGGAAGCGTTTTGCCTTTTCAACGTCTTGACGTAGAATTGTTTTAAAAATTTGGTCAGAAGGCGGACAAACAGACAGACAGACAGACAGACAGACAGACAGACAGACAGACCAAAATTTTCGGGTGTAAGTAGCCCAAGAAAAACCATCGTCCCTTAAAAAGAGCAAGCCGAAAAGACGATGAACCCGCCACAGCCGTTCACGTACTTCCAGAGAACGAAAAAAAGAAAATTCGAGAAAAGAATGAGCGCGACACACCGCATGCGATTTAGCGTGCGTGTGTGCGTATACGTGCGTGCGTGTGTGGCCCGCTAGGTGCGCAAAAAAATAAAGCCTGACAATACGAAGAGTAAACAGTGGAGCTGTGGTTCTCGGGCTTGAGTCGACTCGAACGTCCACGGGCGCCCGCCCGAGAACAGCAGCGCCGTCGCCGCGCAAATTCTACGGTTTACGCAAAAGAAGCGGCAGCTAAACTTTCACAGTGGGTGGCACCATCCCCTATCCCTCCCCTGAGCCGCCCCTGCCAGGGTTACTGGATGCACGCGCTCTCCATCACTCCGTCGAGGCGCCCAAGTCCTTCGAGATCACTGCGTCCTCTTCTGGTAACCAGTTTGTGCGAGGCCAGAGGTGGGAGACCTGCTGGAGACATACGGACGGACGTGATCAGATCATGGCGCTCAAAATGCGGCGGGGTATTGCGGGCAAGGTTCTTGATTGCCGGTTACTACACTCCTGCGGCAGGGAAGCCATTCACCTACTGATACACTTAATTCATATTTACACGACCGTGATTACCGCGAACATAAATGTCCCCCTTGAGACTGATATTGCCTCTTGAACAGCTGCAAAAGCTCAGAGGCTCCGATCTGGAGATTCATTCATAATGCGTATGAAGCCGCGTGAATTAAATCCGTGCGCGATTTTCAGAGAACAAAAATCTCCACCCGCGCCCCGCTGCCCAAGAATTCGCTTTTTTTTCCCTACCTCTGCAGTTGCCGAGGACTCGAAATGGCGTGCCTCGAACCGATTCACTACCGGGCGCAACGGCTTTTTTTTTTTTTTTTTTGCCATGCGTCGCCACCCCCGTCGTTTCAGGGTCACAGAAAGTCGGCTGCACGGCAATGTGTCACGCCAAACAGCGATCTCGACGGCGCGAAATCAATGTTAATGCATTCCGGCTCGTCGCCTCCCGCGCCGGCACGAGGGGAAACTATGTCGAGCCAATCTTAAGGCTCGAAGAAAAATTTGCCATTCCTTCTAGAGAGAGTTGAGAAGCGCGAAAGCTAAAAGTGCGTCTAACTTAAATTCGCTGAAAATGCTTCCAATCGACCGTCAAACCTTCAATGACCCAAACAGCAGACCAAGAACGAACCCACGCGACGACTTTCCGCGCTCTAACCAAACGCATCTACGAACAATCTAGATGTATACCGATACGTGCTTTATGAGGCTATTGTACTCCTTCTTTGTGATCGATGCGACTATTTTGTTATCTAGAGGCGTTTGTTTTTCGCGATTTTCAAGTAACCGTTTGGACTCAACTGGAAGTCAGGTTTCACTCACGCGCCGGGGGTTCAGTACGATACCTTTCAGGGTATCACCAAATATTATGGAAATTGTAGGAGGGTGCTGGCACCGCCTCACCCCGAGCTAACCAGGGAGGAAGCGTCCACGTTCAGACAGCTGCAGACGAATTCACTGATGACCCCGGTCGTCATGAAGCACATACAGCCAGAACTCTATACGGACGACACGTGCGTGTTGTGTAACAATGCTAGGGCCTCGACCGCCCACTTACTGTGGGACTGGGAAGTGCGACCTAACGAGGCGGCAACCGGGACAGACCTACCGCCGTGGATCCAAGAAGCAGTTCGCAGTTGTGACAAGGACACCCAACTATCAGCCGTCCAGCAGGTCCTGGCGGCCCTCGAAAAGCAGCACCGGAGCGAAAGCTGCGGGGCGACGCCCTCCCTTACGGGGCAGCGGCGTCCAACCCCGTAGGGAGTAGCGAAGGTGTGGTCCGAGTAGGGGTGACGTCGGGATCTACGAGTGGCTACGTCCGGGCGCAGTGTACACACTGTGTCTGTTGCAGGCACTCAACAAAGTCTTTCTTCCTTCCTTCCTTCCTTCAGAGATCTTATCAGTGTTTTTTAGTCGGCCAACCAGTTTATGGGGAAATGCATCAGTTTATTGACAGGACGCCGTCTGCCCCACCAAAAAAACTTGCGCTTTTAAAAAAAAACCGTCACCCCTTTCCAAGTCTCTGGTACAAACTCTGGTACAAACTCTGGTACAAAGTCTCTGGTACCCCGAGGTGCCCTAGATACGTTATAGCGTGCTTCGCACCACCCCACTTCTTATCATAAAGCGTTTCTTATGACAATGAAACGCACCGCTTGGTTTAGCAATATCCCTAAGTATTTGTACACTGGTTCACTAGCGGTATCGCTTCCTGTATATTCAGTACCAGTGAACTACTCCCTCCGTCTTTGAAGACCGTAACCCCTGATATCTGTGAGATAAAGTTTAGGCCTACATACTTTGCTTCCTCACAAATGTATACAGTGAAAGCTCGTTAATTGGAGCTTCAATAATTCGAATTTATTAATAATTCTAACTGTCCGGCCAAGTCTCCATAGAAGCCTATGTGTTGAAAAGCCTGGTGATTGGAATGAAGGGAGTCTCCGCTACGGGTATTTTGAACTTTGCGCCACTGCGCCGGCAGCTTGGGGCCTGGCTCACGGCCAGGGAAACGGCCACATGACGCTACGCCGCCTCCGGAAAGGAGCGGAGGACAGAGAGAAGTCGAATCGGTAAAAGCAATTCAAAACACCCGTAGCGGGCGTTTTGGAAGGAGTTTCTTTGGAAGGGGCTACGTAGATGCGCACACGACTTCAGGGTGTTGGTCGCGCTGACAAATGGCATCTATTTTGAGGTAAGAAGCGCAGATAGAACCTGTCGCTGCTGCAGTGACCACGAGAGGTGGCCGCCGAAGCACCAGTGGGGCCAGTCCATCGCTCGGTGCAAGTAATGACCGGATGGTATATGCTACCCGTCTACTTTTTCAGTATCGGAGTACGTTAAAAGGAGGCTTTCCGCTACATTTGCTCATTAGAGAAAAAAAGTTCTAGCTTGCGCATTCAAGCATAAAAGGCAGGTGTCGATCGCGGCCTCTTTCAAGTATTCAGTTGCTGACATGCTCTACTGCATCACAATCGCATTGTGCGGCTTTTGTGCTTCACTTTCACTAGTTCGAACTTTCATTGATCCGAACTGACGAGATTTTTGAATTAACGAGCTTTTACTTACTGTACAAGTTGGTGTAAGTTCTTCGTATTGCCTGCTAGTAACACCATGTGGTCGCCGCACACCATTCCTACCAGGTGTCCGTGGCCGTCATATGAAAAGCCAGAGTTAATGCAGCTCTTCCGCATGCCTTCATATTCCGTTAAGGGAAACGTGAACAACAGAGGGCGCTTGTCACCAATACGCGACAACTCCGCCCTTGTTTTTGATGAACGTTATGGAAACAAAATAACAAAAAAAGCGAAAAACCCGAAACTGCGGGGTACTGGGAGAACAAAAAAGCTAGTTATACAGGTAGGACGGCCTGACGAACGTGAGCCACCGAAGCTCGCCACCAAACACCCGGTCCATTTCCTCCGGTGACAAGAGCAGTCTTGAAGAGAAGAGGGAGGAGGTGAAATGAATTTAAAGGGACCCTGCTACACTTTTTAACTGTTTTTCTTATCTTAAATTCTTGCAGAACGTAGTCAACCAACCCATCCAGTACTTAGATTAGGAGGTCGCAAAGTGCATCGGCCAAGAATTGCGACTATTGCGAATTGCGGCCAAGAATTGCGCCCATCAGGTAACTTAGAAACTAGCTCAACAGATTTTTCTCCCTTTCCCGGTCTTGGCGTTCTTTTACCGCTGGAATGACGTCATTACAGCGGTGTAACGACTACTGGGGCCCGACTACTGAAACGACGCGGTAGCGCCATGCAAATGCATGTGTTGTGGGGTTGGGGCCGTCGCTTTGAGTGAGGATTAGGCACCACACAAGCCAAGAAAAGCACTGTGGCAAGGGCACAAAGCGACGGGCACTGTCCCCCGTCATTTTGCGTGTCGCTTTGTGCCCTTGCCACAGTTCTTATATTGGCTTGTGTGGTGCCTCATCCTCACTCAAAGCGACGGCCCCAATCCCACACCACATGCATTTGCATGGCGCTACCGCGTCGTTTCAAAGCGACGCCCCGTCTTTTTAGAGAACTGGGCCCCCGGTCGGCTCTCCTTTAGTTGCATCAATGAAAGCATTCCATAGCCAGTTTAAAAACAAAGCCACAAAAGCAAAGCAGAAACGGAAGGCGGATACTTCTGCTGCGACGAGCAAAAGACGCAGTGCCGCTCCGTGCCGACGATAACTGTAGCTTTCGCAGTGCTGCCAGACGCGAAGGAAACAGTGAAAGCGTTTATCGGAAGTGTTGCAGGGTCCCTTTAAGATGACAAAAAGGTGATGGTTGCTACTGCATGCCCTTTGCACGGAAGCGAAGGTCGTGCAGTTTCTACTCTCCCTAGTGGCCGGGCGTACCCAGCAGCCTGTACAGAATGAATGGCTGTCTGTGCTGGCGAAGCGAAAGCTATTATGAACATCAATACCGGCAATACCGGAGTGGCGTTTCTATTTCATGGTCCCCGGTCTGTAGTCGAAACTCGTACCCAGCCATCTTCGAAAAGATCTGCAGGACGTCATTAACCTGTCCCAAGTTTCTACAAGCCCCCCAAAATAGCGTTCATTCACTCAGTTTTGCCGGGGTGTTATAACCAGACATATAAACTTCGCTATTTCAATAAAAAGTCTCTGTCTGGCGCGCAGCAACAGCGCTTGCTTCACATGAAAGGCGGCAAGGGAAAAGAGTAGGAGGCACGTCCACAAAACTTCTAGTGCGTCGGCGTTGTGTTTCTTTCGGGAGAACGCCAACCGGTCGCCGTGCCAACCGCACGCGCGACGAATTCTGCGGTGCAAGGCCGGAACTGTCAACCGCAGTTTCCCCTTTGTCGGTGACTGGATGAACTTGGAAAGAGCACGGATGGACGTATTTATCTGTACAGCCGGAAGGGCCTACCAGTACAGAGAATATAAGAATAGAACTCGGTTGCTTATACATTACATAAAATCTAAAATATTTTATATCAAGAGCGTGTAGAAACACTCAAGTAAAAGGTCGGACACAAGCGATTCAATAACAAGGACGTCTACTAGCGTATCGGCAAGGGACTTGCCTTCATCAGAGTAAGGTTACAGATTTAGTTCACAGATTGATCTAGATCTGTAACATTACCCTGATGAAGCTAAGTTCCTTGCCAATAACTAAGTACACGTTGTTGTGCCAGAGCGCCTGGCCCAAATACGTTGCACGAGGCGACGCGCCGACAGCGAGGCTGAGCCACGCCTCTCCCTTTCGTCGCTGCGGCGCGGCCGAATCCCGCATCTCAGAACGACCAAATAAGGGCATGTCGCTACGCCTGGAGGCGAGGTCACGGAGACGGCGGGGGCATCGCCCTCCCTTTCCCCATTGGCAGCGCAGCTGACTCACCGCCTCGCTACCATTCGTCGGAATTCATACTTCAGGCAGCGAGAGCCCTGATTGGAGCTATTCGAACTTCTCGGGGCCACAACGAACTTCCCGGGGTATAAAAGAAGCCCGGAGACTCTCATCGTCGGCATTCCTCGGCGGCTTCTCTCCGGCGGCACTTTTCAGAGGCACCGAGTGAAAGGGTGCTGTCGCCTTTGTGCGATTCATGTAACGTTTGCTTACCCTGTACATACTGTATATGAATGTTACTTCTACTTTTCGTCGGCTCAAAAACTTCATCGCTCTGCTCTGCGCCGCGTCGATAGCAGACAGAGCAAGGCAACGTCGCTACACCGGTGACTAAGCTCGGATGGCCCAGTCCCATTCCCAACAACGTTCTTGTTATTGTTCTTCACCTGTGTCCGACTTCTTAGTTATATATATATATATATATATATATATATATATATATATATATATATATATATATATATATATATATATATATATATATATATATATATATAGAGAGAGAGAGAGAGAGAGAGAGAGAGAGAGAGAGAGAGAAAGAGAGGTGGAGTTTGGAGTTGTCGCAAAACTAAATCATGCGGCCGCTGGATGACCTCCTTTTCATCGAGTCGCCGTGACGGTCGACGAATCGGGGTCTGCTCGACGAGGGGTGGCAAACGAATCAACGAATTAACGTAAGGTCAGATCAGATTAAACTTTATTGTTGCCACGGGTGGGACCATTTTCAGGTCGACTTCAGTGTCCTTCCGGCGACGGCAGGATTCATGTAGATCTCTGCGGCGTCTTCGGCCACCTGGGCTAGTGAGACCTGGGTCATAGGGTCTGTGCTGAGCAGCGCCGCATCCCACTGCTCCTCGTTCGTAATTTGTAATAAAATGGGGTGTTTTTTATGAGTTTGAAGGGGTTTTTCTTCACAGGACCAAATCACATGTTGTAGGTCTGCGTATTGATGGCAAAGAGGGAATCGATTAGAGTGCAACTCGGGGTAGTAGAGTGATAGGATGGCCGGGGTGGTAAATGTGGATGTTAGAAGCTGGCGTCATACAACAGCATGGCGGCGGGAGAGGGAGGGGTCGGGGGGTGGGAAGCGAGCTCTGGACAGTCGGTAGTGATCGAGTACCGATCGGTAGGTCAAGAGGCGGTCCCTATGGGAGAACGGTTGAGGAGATTCTGCAGCGTCACTGGGCTCTCGGATTACCAGTTCTCGAGCACCCTCGTGTGCCTATTCATTTCCTGGTAGTTCGGAGTGGCCCGGTGCCCAAACGATATAATTTTTCATTTTCGGGAAATCTGCGTGCCTGCAGGAGAAGGCGTACAGTTCGGGGGTCAACTCGACCGTTGGAGTAGTCGGTAATGGCCGATTTTGAGTCGCTTATTATAGTAGTAATCTTAGGGCTGGAAATTGAGCGTATTTATTCTGAATATAATCGACGAGTTCGGTGTCAGTACCAGTGAATTGATGTATGATGTGGGATACGAGTTGGCGTTGTGTGGTGCGTGTGGAAGAGGGGTAAATTAGGTGTTTGAGAATGTTCCACGTCTGCGAAAGATTGAAGTGCGAGTTGAAAGCCTCGCATGCGGAATGCCAGTTATGAGTGAGGAGCTGGAGGGTGTATTTTTCAATGTCGCGGTCGAGGGCAGTTATTCTCCTTCGGAGGGTTCGATTGTGCCGCTGTTTAGGGAGGCGTTTCTGGAGACTAGCCTTTGCTTGCCACATGTGGGCGAGTTTGGAGTCAGGTTCTGGGGATGCTGCTGGGATGTCTACTGTTTGTGTAGAGTTGCGTAGGCGTTCGTGTAGAGCTTCTTCCCACCTTGCGAGGTTGGCGATGGTAACGGGTGCAGTGGTGGTTTGATGTCCGGTTTTATGTACCCTGAATGTGTCCCAGTTCATTATTCGGGCCTGTTTATTTTGATTGGGTCGAATAGATGGTAGGCCCATTTCAATTTTAATAATTTTATGGTCGCTGCCTAGATCGGCTTGCGTGTTAGACCAGATGGGAGAAGGATGAGTGTTTTTTTGTGTAGGTTAGGTCGGGGGAGGTGTCCTTGCAAACACTATTTCCTAAGCGAGTTGGGTATGCGGGGTCTGTGAGTAAGGTGAGACCGTCCTGTTGGCAGTCTAACCAGAGGCGGCGCCCTTTGACATTTTCTCTTGGGTAGCCCCAGGCGGGGTGGTGGGCGTTAGAGTAGCCTACTACTACGAGGGGATGTCTGCCTGCCAGAGTAATCGCTTGTTTGAAGAATACGTGGAAACGGTGTTGTAGTCGGGGGCTGCTATATATGTTTAATATAAACACTCTGTTGTCGTTTACTGGATCGAGGAATGAGCTCCATGAAAACATGGCCGATGTGTGTGGAAAGGTGAGGCTCGTGCATGGACGAGGATGTTCGTTTCGCGAGGTGGGGGGGGGGGGGGGGTCGGGGGGTCCAAACTTTACGACCGACCCAAAACCCCAGCCACTTCTGATAATGGAAGTACAGAACATTATTATGTGGCAGTGGAATAGCCGGGGATATCGCCGCAAACGTGGCAATCTTCAGCAACACATAGACTCTAAAACCTTAGGCCCACCCCCAGATCTCATTTGCCTGCAGGAGACGTGCTGCGTAGCGAAATTATCCGGGTACAAATCCTTTCCAAACAGTGACCCCCGACCTCGCGAATTAACGCAACTTCAAAATCAAAAAGGCAATCTAGGCGTACTTCGAAATTACAATATTTATCGATTAGTTTGGACCAAGCATTAGAAACGGGGTTTAACTGGAGTGCGCAACGCTCATTGTAGACCAAAAGAAATGAAAGTAGGACGCAAAGATATGAACCTGGTAATTGCTATGCAGAGAGAGAGAGAGAGAGAGAGAGAGAGAGAGAGAGAGAGAGAGAGAGAGAGAGAGAGAGAGAGAGAGAGAGAGAGAGAGAGAGAGAGAGAGCGCTATTTGATGCGCGAGATGGGCTGTGAAAGGTGGGCGTCTTGGACCACTGCTCTTCCTAAACAAGATTCGGGGGAACGGGGCAGCGAAAAATCGGAATCTGAAGTATTTTTCGTTTGGATTAAGGTTTGTGACATGTTTGCGGCTAATAAATGTGAGAAGTTTGCGGTGAGGTTGCTTGCCTGTACGTACCTAGGCTTTAAAGAAACTATTGCGCCAAAAGTTCTGGCACCTACCCGCCACGTGAGTAAAAATAAGCTTGAACGAAGGTAACGCCGCAGAAAGTAACGCCAAAACATATAAAAGAACAGTTGTAAATCACTGCCGTGATGCACCAGGCCAAGACGCACCTAAAATACCCGTTTTTACCCTACTATCGGCAAACACTTTTGGTTAGGATCCACGCTCAAAGCCGTGGGCAAAAAAAAAAAGAAAGGCCTTTCTTTTTTTCAGATCTAGCTACAAGAGGCCACGCACTAAAGGACAAAAAATTACCATACCTTCATAAAAAAAAGTTCAAGGAAGCGCGAAAGCTAGAAGCGCGTCCAGCCTTCGCCGAAAGTGCGTCCAACCGATCGCCAAACCTGCAAATACTCAAATCGTAAAACGAAGAACAAGCTCATGCGACGATTTTTCGCGCACTAAGTAAATGCATCTACAAACGATTTAAATGTATAGCGACGCGTGGTCTGTGAGATAAGGGTATGTTATTGTGCTTCTTTTTCGTGATTTTCAGACAGCCGTTAACACAATTTGATCCCTGGTTCACGCACGCGCCGTGCGTCCACAGATCTTATCAGCTCTTCTCGGTCGACCAACTTGTCTATGGAGAAATGCATTAGTTTTTTGACAGAACGGCATCGGCACCACTGAGAAAGCTTTCGCGTTAAACATTCGAACACAAATGGGGTATTTATAAGGGCATTACATGACTACAAGAGCCGTCCTGAACGACATCTTTTCCTTCTCAAAATGACCTAGGGTGACGTCACTCTCTCCGGCTAGAGCAATCCGGGCTGTCAGCCACAGCTACATGTGCACGTTTGCCCTGTCACCCAAGTCAGGACAGCGTCACTAATTTCCATAAGTGGACATGTAAGACACCACGTCTCGCCGCGGCGAACGGGTAATAAAATGTGCCGCGTGTAACCGCGGGACCGCGTCAAATTAACTCGGGCCGCATAACGTTCCCTTCCAACGACTGGAACACGACGACTCATAATTATGTTCCCGGCTAGACAGACGCAAACCGAAACGCGTATGAAACAAGCGGTGACGGAGAACGAGGGACTCGTCCGAGAAATATCCGCTTGAAAGAAGAAACAAAAAAAAGATAGCGTGGGCGGAGGAGGCGGAGTGTAGAGAAGGGATTGAAATGGAGATTGAAAGGAGCACGCAGAGCTGAAGGTCGGGATTGAAACGAAGATGGAGGCGGCAGGTTTTTCGCTGCGTGAGCGGGGGTGTAGAGAGAGATGCGAGTTTAGAAGCGTGCGCAGTCCTGCAGTGCATAGCTCGGAAGATTCAGTCGCTAATCTGCGCGAATTGGAGGTCCGCGATGCGGTACTCGTAGGCGGAATTTTCGCCATATCGTATCTACGCGGCTACAACTGTACTCCCAACCGTCCCGGAGGCACTCCTTCTTTTAACCTTTCCTTTGTTCGATGTGGAATATGAATGAGCAGGCAACCTGTCTAACTAAGGTTTAACAATTAGAATAAAGGGGAAAAAAACGCCATGATGCCCGAACCGTAATGTAATGAGACGAGTTAGATTTAATTATATCATTTAAACAAAAATTTGCATTATTCTAAAATTATTAACGCTGACTATGTGATATTTCACACAGAGAAAGAACCCCCTTAATAACAAAATCCTTTGGTTCCAAATCTCGTTTGATCCCGAATGTTTCTTGGTGCACACTGCAGGGCATAGGCGCCAATGAGTCATCTCCGCCTTTATCAAACTACAGCTTATAACGAAGCGAATTTCTGTAATTAAGACTTCGTTATACCGATGTTTGTAATCATCGTGATTTGCTTCTGGCGCTACAGTTTATGCTTCCCGCAATGTGTCGCAGACGCCACTCTGCGCGCGTATCGTGTGCGCATTCGTGTCCGTTCATGAATGCGTGCGTGTAAACATTGCTGTGCGCTTGCTTTCGCGTAAGGGTTTTTAACACAAAAGTATTTGTACACTAACATTTGAGTGACGTCATATCTATCACGGAAGTGACGGCAGTACAATGAAGAAAGCGGCTGTAAAGGGTGCACCCCTGCACATAGGGTCTTCTTGCGGGGAAGCAACCTTTAGAACCAAAATAGTACGTTATACTTAGGGTTGTTCGTTTTCGGGTTTTATATTTTAACACGAAAGTGTTTTATCCCAGGATACACCAAGATTTCACCGACGTCATATCCGTCACGGAAATGACGCCAGTACACCTTTGCTGAAGTGACTCGCCAGCAGGACCTCGCTCGCCAAGCCCACCCGCAAGACAGCCACCGACCCGTAAATCATGCTGAGTTGCAGATTTCGCTTTTCACTTTCGTGTTTTTACCGATTCCTATGACAGAGGAATCAACCACATTTTTTTGCTCTCGCTCAAAGGGCGGCAAATGATCGCGCGGCGAATACGCGATGAACACGTCGCGAGCGGCGACAACTCGACAAGCATTTTCGAAGTTCGCTACATCGGAGCAGCCGTTTCACGAACGTTCGTCCCAAATGTTCTCCGAACACTTTCACGTACGATGCATATTTGAAGTGTTACCCAAATAAGAAAAAAAAATTACCGACCCCTCCTAAAGGAAGTTGAGAGAAGCGCGAAAGCTGAGCACGAGGACGCAGGTTCGATTCCCGGCCGCGGCGCCGCTTTTCTGATGGAGGCGAAAAGCAAAAACGCCCGTGTGTACGAGATTTCGGCGCACGTTAAAGATCCCCAGGTGGTCAAAATTAACCCGGAGCCCTCCACTACGGCGCGCCTCATCGCCTGCGTTGCGTCGGCGCGTTAAACCTTACAGGAAATCAAATCAGAGAAGAGCGAAAGCCAAAAGTGGGTCCAACCTTCGCCGAAAGCGCGTCCAGTCAATCGCGAAACCTTCAAAGAGCCAAATTGTAAACGAAGAACGAATCCATGCGAGGCGATTTTTCGCGCTCTAAGTAAACGCATCTCTACGAACGTTCTAAATGTACACCGATACGTGGGTGATGAGCTAAAGGTGTACTGCTGTACTCCTTCTTCACGATCGATGCGTGTATTGTCTTATCTAGAACCGTTCCTTTTTCGCGATTTGCAAGTAACCGTTTTGTCAAAACGGAAGGCCAGTTTCACGCACGCGCCGTGTGTCCAGGGATTTTATCAGGGATTTTCGGTCGACCAACTGGTCTATGAAGAAACGCGTTAGTTTTTTTGACCGGACGTCATCGGTCCCACTGAGCAAGCTTTCGCCTTGAAAGTACGGAAAGGTCGCGGGTTCGATTCCCGGCCGCGGCGGCCGCTTTTCTGATGGAGGCGAAAAGCAAAAACGCCCGTGCGTACGAGATTTCGGCGCACGTTAAAGATCCCCAGGTGGTCAAAATTAATCCGGAGCCCTCCACTACGGCGCGCCTCATCGCCTGCGTTGCGTCGGCGCGTTAAACCCTACAATCAATCAATCAATCAGTAGGGAAAGACGCATCACGCAGGAAATAATTAGAGGTGTGCGACACTACCAAAGCTGTCAGTCTCTCTGCCCATACGAATCGCATGCCTCTTGCGATGGCGCAAACACGGTACCCAACATCATTCGGGGACGGGGGCGAGGTGGTTGGCGCAGGGAAGAAGTTAAGGGCCGAGAAGCGGCGAGCTTTGCGAACTAAACGATAATCGGAGCCGATTAGTTCGGCTGCGCAGCCTCATCACGTATGCGTTTTCTCTTCGCCGGATTAAGGCTCCCGAGGATCCGAGGCTTTGCAAAAACGAGAGCGGCGCGAAAGAACACCTGCCCGATGAGAAGGCTTTGTCGAGTTTCCAAGATATATTTGTTGCTGCCTAGAGTGATCGAACTCAGAAGAAAAACGTCCGTACGACGAGGCCTAACCGTGATAACTCCGTTCAGTTTATTTGGCATGTGTGATTAGAGCGAGGGTGTTGATTTTGCTAAGGCCTCGTTATCGAATGGTTGTTACGCAGAAGCTACTTTGCCAACGTCCGCTCGCGATTCCTGCGCGCACGAGCGAAGCGGGCCTATGCAATTTTCTTTTGTTTTTATTGCTTGCTCGGGTCATTAGTGAGTGACCGTCACGGGAGGGATGCGCTGGAAACTTGGTCCCGCTGCCCCTCATTAACGCGCGCCGTTACGCAAGCTTCGCAGAAACAGGTGAGTCTGAATTCCGGTGTAGCTTTTTAGCAATAGCAGTTGTGGATCGCGTATCGGGAAAATTACCGCGCGGAAAGAGGCAGGTTTTTTCGCGCATGCGTGGAATGCATGCTCCTGCGTTTTCGGGTGGAGCGCAAAGCGGGCGGTGTACAGTCGGTCAAACTTTCGTCCATAACAGCGATCCTTACTTCAACTGTCTATATTCTCCCGAGACCCCAGACATCACCTAGTAAAAACCGGTGATTTTTTAAATATTTGAATTTATTAGAGTGCGGGGATACTTCTGATGTCATTCTTCATTTGCTATGGCATTTCGTTGAGAACTTGTCAGATGTGCAATATATTGCACACTGGGACTAAGTTGTTAAAAATCCATAAAACATGATGTCACAGACCGTGCGCGTGTGCATATGTGAGTGGATATGCTGTGTGTTTGTGTGTGTTGTTTGTGTTGTGTTGTGTGTGTGTTGTGTATGTGTGTGTTGTGCGAGTGTTGAGTTGTGTGTGTGTCATTTGTGTGTGTGTGCGTGCGTGTGTGTTTACGTGTGTTTGTGCGTGTGTGCGTGCGTGCGTGCATGTGTGCGTGAGTGTGTTGTGCGTTTGTGTGCGTGCGTGTGCGCGTGTGCGTGCGGGCGCGCGCTGTGTGTTGTGCGTGTGCGTGTGCGTGTGTGTGTGTGTGTGTGTGTGTGCGTGTGTGTGTGTGTGTGTGTGTGCGTGTGTGTGTGCGTGCGTGCGTGTGTGCGTGCGTGCGTGCGTGCGTGCGTGCGTGTGTCTCGGTGTTTCTGATGAAGATAGAGAAGCCGATCGGCTATGGAAAGTCAGTCCTTTTCTTGACATCATTAGAAACGCTTGTCTCACTCTGCCGTGCTCACCAAACATCTGCGTTGACGAGCAAATTATTCCCTTCACCGGTAAAAGCCCAGTTAAGGATATCGTTCCTGGGTAGTCCAACCGGACAAGCCTGAAGAACTTTATCTTGGCAAGCCCTTAAAGGGACACTGAAGTGAATTTGTCAAGCTCCCGTTTTTGCTTGCACTGCGTAGACTGGCTCAAATTAGCAGACTTTTCATCGTTTATCCGGTTGACAAATCGGTAATTATTTTACAAAGCGCGAAAGAAGAAAAACTACCATGCGCGGTTTGTGCCGGCCGCACCAACTAAGGCTGTGACGTTGGGAGGAGGGGGCACCGTGATTGGACGATACCCAATGTTAGCAATCAAACAAGTTTCAGTTTCGGTTTCGGTTCTGTAAAACACAACCGATGGCGTTGTTGGATGGGCATTCTCAATATCTCAGTAATCATCGTACCGCGCTTCTGCCATGTTGTCGGCTGTAAAATGCATAAGATAAGCATTCCATGACGGCTTGGAATCGTAGCATTCACTAGCCGAGGCCTACGCAGTGCATGAACGCCCTCCGCGTCTCCGCAGACGCTCAAATGCCATGCGCTTTTCCCCCATATTTGGAGCTTGCCTCACTCATGACTGTATCGTAGAAAGCGTGTTCGCACCACGACAAGGGTCTGTTGATTCTGGCCTGTGCTCACTGCCCCCAAGCAGTCGGTGCTTATATGGCAACAGCACGCCAACGAAAACTCGCTAGCGCGCCAGTGACAGCCTGCGCGCGTTCTGTGAACTAGTTTGTGGAGCAATGAATGTTGCGGCCCAAAAAAAGGTGAACTCAGTATAGAAAACATCGGCGGAAAATGAAAAAGTTAACTTATAAAAAAAAAGCACGTACCCGAACTTGTGACTTGCAAAACACTTGTGATGACATACCTAGCGCTCCAAACCACTCGGCCACAAGCGAGCGCTGCCGACTTTGGAAATATAAGGTACATAATGTATAACCAGTTTACACTTTTATTAAGTTTTAGCATTCCAAGCAGCTTACGTGACTATATGTTGTTTTGCGCTCGTGCAGTAAGCATTCCCCAAGTTTCCACAATATCTCACGTCTAGCAATTGCAATTTCTTAGACGGAAAAGCGTTCGCAGATGCGTTGTCGTGCTGCTGGCCGCTGTGCTTGTTCGCCCGCTATATGCATAGCGGGCGAACAAGCACAGCGGCCAGCAGCACTGTGCTTGTTCGCCCGCTGATTCGCTATATGCATAGCGAGGGCCTCTTTTCTGGCAGTCTCGGTGCCATAGGGAGCTTAAGAGGGTTCAACCCTTGTCGACCACCCTCGACATGTCGTAGACACTGAGTAATAGCGCGGGGGTTAAAAAGAAGGTCCCCTTCCCCCCGAGTAGTCCGAGTGGCGCTAGCTACCACCCCCAAGTGCAGGAAACAAAAAAAAAAAAACACCTTAACCTAAATACCCGAGAAAGTGGTGGGGAAGCAGCCCCGCCGGTAGCGTAGCGGTCATCGCACCAGACCGGTATTCTGGAGGTCGTGGGTTCGGATCCCACCCGGCGGGCATTTTTTCACCTCTTTCTTGTTGACTCAAAAAATTCTTCATCTGTTTCTATGACCTACCGCACTATCCCTTTTGCTTTCCGAGGCTTTCTTGACTGCCAACCCTTATTCTGTCTTAATTCACCGAGCCCCTCATTTCCCATTTCTGATTCGCTACATGCTTAGCGAGGGCCTCGGTTCTGGCAGTCTCGGTGCCATAGGGAGTTTAAGAGGGTTCAACGCTGGTCGACCACTCTCGACACGTCGTGGACACTCCAGTCACGGCCCCGTGGGTTAAAAATGGCCGCGTATCTGCTCCTTTCGTTGCAAATGTCGTCAAAAGACGACAGTCTCTGTCGACATTTGCCAAGTGAATGCCTCCCTTCGCTTTCCCGCTCACCTCTCACGCTGTTCTTGTTCCGTCGCGCTCATCCCAAGGTAAACACGCTTAAGGTTTGCTCAAAAGAATTTAAATTCACCGCGTTCCACTTCGCAAGGCCCGGTACCTCGATGCCAACGCTGCTGTACGGCGGAGACGCGAGTGAATCGAGGCGCCCTACTTCAACGTTTATAGAACCGCGTTGCCCTAGTCCACATGCGTTCCAAGCTGAACGTGGCATAGAGTTTCTCACTAGGTGATATTGAGAAACTCTATGGAACGTGGAACCTATCTAGTGGAACCTTTCGTAACGGTTGCCGCTAGATTTCTTAAAATTCCGCCAGAAGCTATAGTGGCGCGGGCGACAGCAGGCGACAGCGTTTGGTTTTTTTTTTTTTTTTTTCTGCAGTGGATGTAGAATTTCATTTCGCAAAAGTTAGGCATCTATAAATTTTTTATAAAGGAACACTTTAATATCATTCTGTATTATTTTTCTGCCTTATATTTGCGTAATGTCTTGTTGTTGTTCAGCAATGTTCACAAGTATGAACATATAAACCGGACTTAGACGTTTAGATTTCGCTGTGAGTATATAAGACTATTGCGCAGACTTCGTTTTACTTTGGCCGGGTGGCTGAATGGAGTCACAGACAGACAGACAGACCAAAATTTCTGGGTTTAAGTAGACGAAGAAAGACTATCGTATTTAAAAGAAGGTCCCTTCAACCCGAGTAGTCCGAGTGGCGCTGGCTAGCACCCCCAAGCGCGGGAAACAAAACACACTCACATAAATATCCGAGAAAGTGGAGGGGAAACAGCCTCGCCGTTAGCGTAGTGGTCATCGCACGAGACGCGTATTCTGGAGGTCGTGGGTTCGGATCCCACCCGGCGTGTTTTCTCCACATTCTTTTTTTCCAAATTCTTCATCTGTTTCCATGACCTGCCGCATTCTCCCCTTTGCTTTCCGGTGGATTCTTGACTGCCAAGCCTTACTTCGTAATTAAGGGTTGGCAGTGAACCTCCTTATTAAGTTGTTTTATTGGTAGCGAATCGCAGTAGCCGCAGTCACCACAAAGGGCGCCCTCATTACCTGTGCATCAATCAAGACATCATCAACCTGGGCTGCCGAGGAGCTAGCTATCGCCTTAACCCTCATACACACGAAGTACCCAATCATTATCACGGATTCCCAAGCTGCCTGCCGAAGCTTCTTAGCCGGGAGGGTGGCCCCTTCTACTTTAAAGCTACTATTACCACATCAACCCCGCCGGAATGTTAATGTCATCTGGACTCCTGGCCATTGCTCCCTGACGGGCAGCAACTTTGCTCATCAGCAAGCCTGCGCCCTCTCTCTCCAGGCTTCCAAGGAGACCACATCGTCAATCTCGCTCGTAACATATCAAGACATCACGCAATATTACTGGTCCGACAGACAACACTTTCCTCCCCCTCAACCTGCAATATCCAAGGAAGAAGAATCGCTGCTCCGTTCACAACCCGGAACTCTAGCTCATATTATTATACAGTGTGGGTGCAATCCCAAACTTCCACCTCTCCGATCCCCTCTTCCCACCCCTCAGCTGTGGGAGAACCTGGTGACCATCGACCATCTGGACGTACAGCACCTCCTGGCATCCAGAGCGAAGGCTCTCTGCTCACATCATGAATTCCCGGACTAGGGAACCACTCCCACTTTAGAAAGCTCGAATAAACGTTTCTCTCTCTCTCTCTCTCTCTCACCGAAATGAGCAGACCATGGCTATGTCGGACAGACTAGTCTTCAGCTTTTTCTGCCTCGCGGCCACTGCTGGCGGTGACTCGTGAGGGCAGGTGATGACAATGATGAATGAGAGGCCATACAGGCTGGTTGGCCAGTGGCTGCACCAATTTCTCATTACAATTACCCTTCCCACCGGAGAAGAGAGGGCCATCGTGGCTGTTACGGTTCGTGATAAGGCTTCAAACGTTGCACGTGCGCAGTTTCACGACCACGCCTTCGGAGGTCCGCAGAAGGGGTCATAGGCTCTACAACGTAGTTGACTGGGGAAACCCGTTCAATGACACCGTAAAAAGGGCTTGCTGGATAATCCCGGTGTTGTAGAGGGCACCCAAAGCCACACCAGGGAGCCAGGTAAATAGGTGGGGTCTGCAGCAACGTCATCATGAGGAGATTTTTGTCACCACTGTTCTTCGGCAGTGACACGTCGCGCGAGTAGTCGGCAAACTGCCGCGTGCTTCGTGGCATCACAAAGGGGCGTACACTCTGAAGGATCGGGTCGGTAGGGCAGGATGGTGTCCAGAGTGCACGAGGGATCACGTCCGTACAGCAGAAAATAGGGAGAAAAACCCGTCGTAGCTTGGGTGGCGGTATTGTATGCGTAGTTGACACGGGGTAGCACGAGGTCCCAGTTCCGCTGATCGTCGGCGACGTACATGGAGAGCATGTCCCCTAGTATGCGATTGAAGCGTTCCGTCAGGCCGTTTGTGGGTGGTAGGCAGTAGTTGTGCGATGCACGACGCAGCATGCCTTGAGCAGTGCTTCGACAACTTGGGACAAGAACACGCGTCCGCGATCACTAAGGAGCTCTAGAGGCGCTCCATGTCGCAAAATGAAGTGACAGAATAAAAGAAGCGACGTCTCCTGCTTCAGCCGTTGGCAATGCTGCAGTCTCGGCACAGCGCGTCAGGTGATCGATAGCGACAATAATCCACCAGTTGCCAGCGGGCGTGCATGGCAGAGGTCCATAGAGGCTGCAGTGCCAACACGGTCGAAGGGTTTCGCTGGACACGGTAATGGTTGTAAGGGACCGACTGAAGTAGCGGGTGGAGACTTGCGGCGCTGGCACGTGGCACATGACGTACTTGCGAACGAAGTTGTACATGCTACGCGAGTAATAACGCAAACGGACCCGATGGTACGTCTTGAAGACACGAGCGTGAGCGCAGGTTGGGTCGGCGTGAAGAGAAGCACAAATGTCGGCTCGGTGATGGCGCAGGTTAACAAGCAGCCATTTACGTCCTTCATCGAGGTAGTAACGGCGGTAGAGAAGGCCGTCACGCAGTGCGAAGTGTGTAGCTTGTCTGCGAAGTGCACGGGATTCTTGGTGAGGCAACGGACCAGAGAGGACGGACATAATGGAAGAGATCCACGGATCCTTGCGTTGCTCAGTGCATAAATCTCCCAAGAAAAGAGCAGAAAGAACGCTGTCGTCCGTCAAAACACAGCCAACCTAAGGAGGAAGCGGCGATCGGGGCAGAGCGTCAGCGTCTTGATTTCTACGGCCCGACCGATAAATGACGCGTACGTCGAACTCTTGAAGCCACAGAGCCCATCGACCAAGGCGCCCGCGTGGATCTTTCAAGGAGGACAGCCAGCAGAGCGCATGGTGGTCCGTGACGATGTCGAAAGGTCGGCCGCACAAATAGGGTCGAAACTTTCCAAGCGCCCGTAAAATGGCCAGACACTCCTTTTCTGTGACGGAGTAGTTGCATTCCGCCTTTGTCAACGTGCGACTCGCATATGCGACAACGTACTCGCTAAACGCAGATTTTCGTTGTGCCAGCACTGCGACGAGGCCAACTCCACTGGCGCTGCGCATGTTAGGCGCCCCTCGCAAGCGTGGGTGGGGTGAGAACTTTGTGTGTTTGCCTGTGCGCAGGTAAGCAACGAGTTTCTTGTCGCAGAGCTTATTTACGTGCGTCAAGTAATCCACTGCGTGCGAGCTAAAGTTCAGGCTGTACATAGAGTATTCGCGACCTTCGTGTGGGGATCTCGAGAAGAAGCACTCTGCGAGCATAACTTGTTTCCCCCTTAAGTACCGCCTGGGATAATGCATTTGTTTGTACACTAATTTGCGTCTCACTTTTTCTTTCACAGGTCAGTAGTTCGTCCACTCTATTACATCACGCCGATCTAGAGAATGCGTTGCAGCCTTCGAGTCAGCAAAAACATGTACTGAGGCCTGCATGACTAATCTGACCGTAAAAGTAGCAATTAGGTGACCAGCAAAGTACGTTCCCCCAAATGTCCTCTTTGCATGATGCGCACACGGGTATGTTCCGAGTAGTATCAACCGAAAGAAAAAAAAGCTGTAAAGAAAAAGTATAACGACACTAATGAGAGAGAGAGTGAGAGAGAGAGTGAGAGAGAGAGAGAGAGAGAGAGAGAGAGAGAGAGAGAGAGAGAGAGAGAGAGAGAGAGAGAGAGAGAGAGAGAGAGAGAGAGAGATAAAATTTTTTTACTGAGACCCAAGCGGTCAGCCCTCCATAATGCTGGGCTTGCTACTTCAGGTGGTCGGTGAACATGTGATGAGGATTAAATGCTAACATAAATGATACAAATAAGAAAAAGAAAAACGAACGAAAATCCACCAGACGGACACACGCACACACGTAAAAAATTTAAAAAACACCCGTCGCGGTGGCAAAGGCGTTGCGCTGCTGAACAAGAGGTCGCGGGTTCGATTCCCGGCCGCGCGGCCGTTTTTCTGAGGGAGGCGAAAAGCAAAAACGCCTGTGTGTACGAGATTTCGGCGCACGTTAAAGATCCCCAGCTGGTCCAAATTAATCCGGAGCCCTCCACTACGGCGCGCCTCATCGCCTGCGTTGCGTCGGCGCGTTAAACCCTACAATCAATCAATCAACATAAAAAAAACGACAGAGGCAGTCACAGGCTGGAGTCGAGTCCAGAGTCTCTAAGAAAGCGCACAAGAGCTTTAAGACCTCGCACCGCACTGTCTTCGCTGTTCCAAGGGCCTAAAAAGTCCTTCATGCTGAGAGTGCCCGCCCGAAGGACACGTAAGGCGGCTGGTCACTAGGGTTGCCAAGTTTGGCGATTCGCAGCCAAACTGACAACTTTTAGATGCTCGTGGCTGAAATTTCAGTGTGGCGACTTAGCTACTTTCTGGCTCCTTTGAGCGCTGATATATATATTTAAAGTGCTATATATATATATATATATATATATATATATATATATATATATATATATATATATATATATATATATATATATATTGAGCTTTGAGCGCTGATTTATATATTTCGAGGCTCTTCTGACACCTTACATTTGAGAAAAGTGGCCTTATTTGGACGTTCACTGATTTCAGTAGTCAAGATGAAACTAGGAGCCAGTTAGAACGAGAAAATTGAAACGATATGGCAAAGTGGAGAATAGGGCCAAAGGAGTTTGTGTCACTCAAAACACATCAATGTGCGCAACAAAAACACACCAATCTACAATCTGTTTTGCAATCCCGAAAGCAAAGGCCGTAGAACAAAGCGTTCGGGTGAACTGAGTGACCGTTCTGTGTCGTTTTGTGCTTACTTTGTTGGTTACGCTGTTGCCTCATCTATTCTCAGTTTGCACTTTAACAGACTAGAATAAGGGCCGGTACCATTTTGACGTGGGGGGGGGGGGGGGGGGGGCGAGTTGCATGGAGCCGACATGGCGGAGGGTCGCATGGAAAATCGGCGGGCAGGGGCAGGGAGCTTTACAGGCGGAAAGAAAAAATTCAGCGAATTGCTAATACTACTTGACAACACCTGACCGTAATCTGGCTAAGTGTGAATATGGATGACAATGCCAGCTGGACGCGATCAATTTTCTGTTCTTGCCTCCCATCTCCACCCCTTTTGAGGTCAATAGTAGCTTCAGATAGGAAGTTACAAAGGGTGGGGGGGGGGGGGGGGGTTGGGATGGTGTTCTGGGGACCGCATAATACTTCCCCACGGGCCGCGGATTGCCGACGAGCAAGTTGCCAAGAAGATCCCGAACATAGTCAATCACGATCGTATCTATCGTAGTAAATCACGACCGTAAAGTTGAACACGCACGCACGCACGCACACGCACACACACAAACGCGCACTAACAGCGCGCGCACACACCCATACGAACTCACCCGAACGCACGCACGCACGAACACGCACGCGGACGCACACACGTGAACACGCACTCACTCACAAATTACGCCATCCGATTGCCGAGGAAGCCTACTATTCGTCACACCACACAGTGCAGTGGTCCCAGTACTTTTCCGCTAGTCTTTAGGCCATCGGCATGCGTACGACGATCTACATACGGCGCGAAAAATATGAGGAACACTAGACTGCGAAGCACTTTTCACCGAATCAGCGCAGCAAGCCTGACGGGGACTACAATGTTCGGGCTAACCACAACGCGAAATACGAGAATAAAGCAGCAGAAGTAATTTTGCCTGCATAACTGTAGTTGATGACCATGCATGGATAGAATGAAAAAGCATAATGCGGGAGCCCGGCCGTTCCAATTTCAGGTTTCAGGTTGGGCAGGCAAATTCACAAGTGTATTGGTAAATGACCATCGATCACAACATAGCAGCGCGAACAGCGCGTATTTTACCTTTCGAGATCCAAAGACATGAAACATATATCTATTTCACAAACTGCACGAAACAGTAACGATTCGAACTCTGTGATTCGATAAAGCGAATGAGGAGTCAGACATAATAACCACGATTCTTGTGAATCTGCACGAACGGACACGCAAACTTCAGCGTGAGATAGGGAACTAAACGACGGGTGCAGTCGGCGAGTCATGTAACGACAAATACTCTGTCAGGTCCTTGTGAAGGCGAGCTACTTCGTTTGCTGCACGTTGCGAAAGGTGGGCACATCGGCGTTTATGAATCAATGCAACATTCATGCAACAAAATTCAGCGTACAAATTTTGGCGAATTTTGCAATAAAACAGCAGCAGTGAAGTTTTCAGGTGTGTCAAACAGGGAGAGCACCAAATCACATGCCTCAGCGCAAGCACCGTAACTGACGTATACATATATGTGTGACGCCAAGTCCGCGTGAAAGCGAAGTATCATAACAGAGTGCCGCCGTAACAAGTAATGACAAATACTGATACGTTTGATACGCCAGGGCCTCAAAAACTGGCTACTTCTTTAAAGGAGCCATGAAGACAAAACACAAGTCGGGTTTATTAGAAAGACTGCTTAGTCCCGATAACAATGATACCAATATCATCGCAATCTTCGAACAAATAACGGAGATATCAAAGAAAACGTGTGAAGCAGTCGCGACCCCTAGCCGATTTCCCGCAACTTTTCTATGACGTCACGGAACCTTGTTTGTACGATTGGCGGCCGCCTAACTCACCTGCCGCGACGACACATGACTGGATGTCTGTAATGGGGCCTCTAGTTCCATTTGACCGCATCACTTGAATGCTAACGTGCAGTTAACGCACTAAAAATTATGTTTTATTGTTGGCCCGTATGACGTCATTCTTGCTCATAACACGTCACCGCGGCGCAAAATTTGAAAGTTTTTAAATACTTCTTGCTTTCTTTTTCGTTAAAAAAACATCTTTTGTGGCTGTAATGGAGCGGAGTGAGATACTGAATCCTAGTTCTTTCAAATTAAAGGAAGGTGTATTTTCTCTTCATGGCTCCTTTAACAACACGCTATTCGCCCATCCGAACCGTTTCTCTATGCTGATACCCGAATCCGTGAAAACTGGCGACGCCGTTTCAAACGAGTATGGAGACCCACATTTTGTGCTTCAGAATAGCCCGTATATTGACAGCAGCAGCAAGTCGGCTAATTATGTACAACAAGAACTACGACACTATACCACGGTGCTTCCTATTGCTTCCATCGCAGCGCTGAGCGGTAGAAAAATGCGTTCGCTTTGTTGCGATGACCTTACGGACACCAATTCCAACACAAAATTCTTCGAGCCAGATACATCATTCGGCGAAAGTGCGTGCAACAACCCCTCAATGAGTCATGACAGTGAAGAGTATCAGTGCATTATGGCGCCAGGCGTCCATCCAAATCATATGCCTAAATAAAAACGCCACCCGAGAGTTGATTGCACGGTGCCCCATAACAGGAGGGCAGTATATATAGCGGCATAATCCCGAAGCAAAAGGCAATCGCTTTATTAACTAGTGGCTGTGCGTACCAGTGGATATCGCCAGCAGCAATTACCACAGCGAGTGGTGCTCACCGCGGTAAGCCCCGCACATTGCGCAAGAAGCGCGAGTGCACTCGCCACTCAAGAGTGGTGAGCGGGCCCGGGCTTACCGTGAGTGAAACTCGCACTCACGAGTGCGAGCGCCACTCGCGGCGAGCCCCGCTCACCACTCATTAATGCTGAGCGTGGCTCGCCGCGAGTGGAACTCGCACTCGCGAGTGGTGAGCGAGACTCACCGCGAGTGGCGCTCGTACTCACCCGGCCGAAGCGAGGTGAGGCTCACTCACCACTTACGAGCGAGTGGTGAGTGAGGGGTGTGTGAGTGCACTCATTAGTGAGCCGGCCGACGTATAAGCACAGCTCAAGCGACAGCGGCGGGCGGTACGGTTCGGCGCGGGCGAAGCAGAGTCAATGTGGCAATTAAAAAAATCCCGGGCCATCTCCACTAACTTGAAACCTGGGGAGAGGCGAAGCATGCAGTGTAAAAGTCTACTCTTGGCGCCTTGTCGTTTAGCCCACGGATATGAAATAATTGGGGGGGTAGAGGTATACAGCTTTGCTGTAAAAGTCTCGTGTCTTTGAAGCATGAAGCGTTGTAGCGCGAGTCGTAAACGAGTGTCCCGGCGTTTTAGTACCGTGACTACATGAGACGACGGTTACGACGACGACGACATGAGACGCCGACAGCCCGAGCCCCTAAGCGGCTTCGCCCCTAAAACACCTGCTGCATGTTAAAGCTTCGCTGGTTAACCCTCTGCACAAAGTGCAGAGGCGCATTTTCTTTTACCGGGCCCTTTATTACTGGCGTGTTAATGGCGAAGCTTGCACTAAAAGTCGCGCAATGCTTGAACCACAGAGAAGCTGGAGGATTTCTTTGTAAGCACTGAAGGACACGACACCACGCATTGCATTAGTTTTGAAATTGTTAATTTACATGTTCCGTCGTCGCTTTTCACAGTGGTAGTATACTACCACGACAAATATGGATTGATATGACGATGACTACTATAGTAGTCATTGTCATATCCATCCATTTTGTCGTCTCCCTCATGCATGACTGGCGGGTCCGGATCGTTTTGTCCGCAGGCTTCCACATTTCTCCTGTAGCAACCGGCTTCGCGAACTGGGCGTCTGTAGCGCGAGCTGTCTTGTGCTCCCCCCTTGAAGCGCGGACGGACGTGAACTGTTTTCTCGGCATTTTTCTGCGAGCACACGTGCAAGCCTCGACAACGCCGGGCGCACTTCGTAAGACACGTGCTAACATGTGGGGTAAACGTTAAGAGTAACTATAACCCTAGATTTTTTTTTTAATTATTACGCCGCCCACCTTACGGCCAGCAACAACAGCAACAGCGCAAGTTTCTTCTAGTGTATGACTGCTGTAAAAAGCAAGAAACAAGGCTACGAATGTACGAAAAGGCAGTGCGGAGCTACGCTACATCTCATATTGTAAAGTAAATGAAAAATTACGGCATACCTTTCGTCAGTGCCAGTGGTGTGTGCAAAAAATAGCTCTGAATGCACACTCACACTTCATAGCCCGCAGGGCGTTACATTACACGCGGCCTCCAACCGAACAGGCCAAAACACACACCATGAATTCACGTCAGAGCGTACAGAATGTAAGCGCAATCTCAATACGCCTTAGCCAAACAAACAAAACCAACTGCAAACCAATTCCAGCGAATATTCACGAAGCCTCGCAGGCGTGCGACAGCACTATACACAACGATATACAAGATAGATGTCAAAGAATGTAAGCGGTCGCAGGGAATGTCCAAAAAAAAAAAAAAAAAAAAAACGAGGAACGCTTAAAAATTCACCGGACTTACGGGCCCAGAGGGATACGCGTAGAAATGAGATTGGGCACTAGGTCCTGTCACGAACCGAGTGGAGCTGTACCGATGCAAACGAAAGAGAAACCGGATAAAGCAAAGAAAATGATGCATGGGGGAGAGACTGCGCGTGTAAATAAGTAAACGCCACGCAAAGCAAGAGGTAGGAGGCGGGAGAATATACAGCCCCCAGAATTCTACCGGAGGAGGACGACAAGCTTTACAACGATGGCTTTTGTGAAACGCATCGCTATCACCGGCACTGAATTATATAAGCGGCCGCGTGTAAATAAAACATGCGGAGCAGAGACTCATGCCACAACACGGTGAATAATTTATACCTGTAGACAGACGTATACATATATAGAAAGGCTGGCACATCTTGCAACATCAGGTCCAGAAAGTTCACACAACGGGAATCGTATACGAACGAGCGAGTCTTACAGGCGTTGTTAAAGTTGTTGGCGTACACTTGCAAGGAATTGAGACTGCCGCTGACACGTGAATCTATGTGTGTAAAAGAGGAGTGGAAAGAAAGCACAGCATGTACAACGGCTGCAAAAGATGCAAAATGTGCAACTTGCGTTAGCAATGACACTAAAAATTAGAAATCTCAATGTTACACGCATTATCTCGAGAAAAAAAAGATTAGCAGTGGCTTAGCTCGGCTATGCAAGGATATACGTAGCGTGAGCTAAGTTTCAGCTTGTCATTCTTAGGTTTCCTGATTGTCTAGGATTAGCTGATTTTCATGCTGACTGCTGCTAAAACGATTTCCAATCCAATCCAGTCCAGTCCACTCCAATTCAATCCAATCCAATCCAGTCCAATCCAATTCTCCTCGCGCTTGCGCAGCACGGCCCTTCAGGGTCCACGCGAAGCAGCTCAACCTCGCCCAGTGTAGCTTACGCTACAAAAGCGACTGCAAATTGCTCGCAACCGGGATAAATGGAAGCTAAAACTGGGCAACGACGCGCCAGGCAAGGCTGCGGAATAATGTAGACCACCAGGGCCATATCTCAGTCAAAATAAATGTGTACGCAATTAGTTCGTCGCTGAAAATACCGCAGTTAGATGCCCCTCGTGGGTACCTAGGAGTGCCTCATTGACACTTTAGTGATTAGAACAGTAGTTCTCGAGTTAGATAATTGATTACATCTAACTAAATAAGCCTAATTAACGAAAAAAAATTGGGCCCATCTCCCCGCGAGGGGGACTCGAGTAAATACGTCGCACAGGGGGTTTGTGTATTGCGTTAACGTTTAGTGTTTGGGGAGTTGGTGGTAGTGAATTCGTTGTATCAGAAGCTTCTTGACGTAGTTTGAATGAGTCAAGGATATAAGGTGCGTTCGTAGCCTGCCATTCTGTGTCGGCTTTGTGGCGCAGTGGGTAGAGCACCATGTACATTGCGTTCCGCCCGCAGGGTCGAGGGATCGAAACCAGGCGCCGGATAGTATTTTTTTTATATAGTGTACGGGGAGGGGTGCGGACTACGACTACGGACGTCAACGCGGGTGACATCGTGAGTTACTGAAATGCTCTGCATTTAAAACGCTGCCCGCTTCTCCACAGTACTGCAAACATTATACACTAGGTTTTCTTCGAGTTACGTCATTACTCTTTTTTGAAATCTTGGTGCATGATAGCTGGGGCACCCTGTATACATAGCTTTGTGACTCGCCCTTAGGCCACACATAACCTCCAGGCGCGTACCGGACGTGTTCTTATCAACAATGGGTGGGCCAAGAGATCGACGTGTTTCTCCTGTTCTTGTTGGGTGAAAGGAAAGGCCTCAAGGGGTCTAGCTTCGGTGGAATTGCATGCTCGCTTGCACCAGTGCAAAGCTGGGGCTTCGCAAGCGCCTGGTCGATGCACCGCGTGGCCTTGCGGGCCACGCACGACAAGATCGCGCAATATGTTCGATCCATCGTGGCGACTGCGACGGCACGTGCTTGCCGCTGCAGAATATCTGCGATAAAACATCTTGTGCGCGAAATCACATGTGGGCTGCTCTTGGGACCCTGCAACTTTTTTTTTCCAACTTCTTGAGATCTTTTGAATGCTTGCGGAAAGTATATTAAACCAACTTAAGGGCTCGCAAAGTACCTCAGCCGAAAATTACTGTTCCAAGCCTACCAGATAAATTAAAACTCCCTCGAGAAAATTTTCTCTCTTTCCAGGTTTTAGCGTTTTTCGAGCGCTCAAATTACCCGATTACAGTAGTGTAGCGGCTACGAGCCGTTGTTTTTTCTCTTTTTTTCAGTTGAAGGAATAAACGCATTCCAGATTAAAAAAAAATTGGTCGCTCTCCCACCCTGCGAAAGTGGATGTCCAGCAAAGCTGTCGGAAATCATTACAAATGGTGATGGAGGAGGGCATGAAATTATTCTCAATGGGCTTTGGGCATCTCCGTTCTGACCCATTTTCAATGGCGCCCAAAGGAACTCCACAAGGATCCGTCGTTTCACCATTACCATTCAACTTAGCTATGAAAGATCTGCCACCACTCCTCGCAGAAATCCCCACTTTACGAAATGCACTTTACGCTGACGCCTTCACCTTGTGAGTCCCCACCGGCTGCACTGGCGCCAAACAAGACGCACTTCAGGAAGCTATACACGTCACTCAAACATACCTCTGAGCTCGTGGACTAGAATGCGCTCTAGAAAAATCTGCCCTCCTCACGCTCTGTGCCCGCACTTACAAAAAACGATCAGACCCAATCCCCGATACGGAGTTAACGATCAACAACCTTCCTCCACCTCTGCATACTCGGTCTCAGCATACCCAAAAATGGAAGCGGCTCTCAAACCTTACCTGCATTAAAACGCACCCTCACACAACACACGCACCTCGTGCGACGCACGCCCACCGCCGCTACCGCCTTCAGGAGGACGCTCTCAGAAAAAGCATCAGTCGTCTAAATTACGGCACACCATACCTGGCTCTCAAATCCGTCCAAAAAGAAAAACTCAATACTTTTATCCGCCACGCCTACAAACTCGCCCTAGGCCTACCCCCCTCAACATCCACGCGCAAGTCGCTCCAACTAGGAGTTCACAACGCTTTGGAAGAATTGCACGAAGCTCATCGTTGTTCCCAAACCACCCGTCTCAAGCTCACACCTACCGGACGAGACACCCTTACACGCCTGATACCCAGTACCGCCCAAAGAAGACCAGCCCCAACGTGTCCCCCTCCACATCCATCAACACAGTCATGTAGATCCCGTGCCGCGTAATGTGGACACCATTTATAACAAAGCACGTTGCAAAGCCCGGGTCGATGCGGTTACGAAGAAGCACGCAGGGAACCCTACGACGCTCTACACGGACGCCGCACGCTACACCCGCAAACCCGCCCACGCAGTCACGGTTATGGACCACCAGGGAACCGCTCACAGCCCCCACGATATGCACCAGCTCTACAAACGCCGCTGAGGAAACCGCGATCGCACTAGCAGCCACAACAAACCGCGAATACATCACAGTCATTACGGACTCGCAAGTAGCATGCCGCAACTACCGGCCAGCTCGGCCGCATGTCACCCTTCGCCCTCGAGTTCCTGAATACCATCCCGCAGCTTCCCGACATCCATATCGTTTGGGTCCTTGGACAAGAGTTTCTCGACGGAAATGAGGCGGCGCACGCCGCTGCCCGAGTACACACCCTCCGGGCCATTTCCAAAGAGAACCAAGACATGGAGAAGACCCCCCCCACACACACACACACACTGAATGGCTACGCGGACATCCTCTCGCACTTCAGAGACGATCGTCAACGGTTCCCTCCACCCGACTCCCACCTTTGCAGAGCCGAAGCGACCACACTCCGCCTGCTACAGACCAACTCCTACCCGCACTGTACCCTCCTCCACCATATCTACCCCACCCAATATTATAGTACTGCCACTTTTGCCACCAGCCAGGCACCCTGTATCATCTGGTCTGGAAGTGCCAACAATCCCCATCCCTCACACCCAATCCCGTCCCACGTACGAGCAGTGGGTGGACCGGCTGTCCATCTCGGACCTCTCGACCCAACGCATGCTGATAGAGAGGGCACGAGCAGCCAGCAAGGACCAGGGCATCCCGGCCTAGCAGACGCCCCCGCCGGTGCTTTCACCCTCCTGCACCATTCAGCTCTCTCATCGCCTCGGCGGCTTGTCGCTTGCGCTCGGCTAGTGTCACGACTCACTAGATAAGGGTACAGAGTATCGGCACTCTTTCCTCCTATTGTTCCGTGGCGCCACCATGATCATTGGTCAGTTCGCATTGCGTGACATTCGTTTACACTGCGATAGTTCACGGGCACCACCATTTTGTTTCTGCATTTTATTCGGTCAACTCTGGCAGGCTTAGCTTGTCTTCCCTGCTCTGCGGCTGCGCGCGACTGATGTCGTTCCGAATACGAATAAAAGATAATGCGTGTGAC
This sequence comes from Haemaphysalis longicornis, assembly GCF_048455015.1. Taxonomy (NCBI): domain Eukaryota; kingdom Metazoa; phylum Arthropoda; class Arachnida; order Ixodida; family Ixodidae; genus Haemaphysalis; species Haemaphysalis longicornis. The sequence goes on from NW_027526204.1 coordinate 86,568,562, forward strand.
AGCATTTCAGCAGCAGAAGTTTGTCCAAAGATGCTGTTTTGCTGCATCTTCGGTCCTGTCGTTAACAAACGACCCAGTCGAAGTTAACGACGAGGCCGTAGATGCGGCAATCTCGTAACACTGGTAAACGCCAAAATGACCGCCATTGCTGACTTGCGCGCCTCAGGGGAGGTACTCTAATACCTTATCTGCTGACACTACATTGGCCGTCTCTGGCGGCAAATGCTGGGTCCTGCATAGCCTCACGCATGCCCTCAGCGTGCTGGGCAAGCACTGCTCTACTCAGTGACACTAATCTCGCCCAGCCTTCAAAGATAACCTGCAAACATAATCTTTACAAGGAATACATGGTGCGGGGTCCCATTGTGCACAGGCGCCTAATCATTCATAAGGCTTGTTTTGAGCTTTCCTTTTTGGGAGCCACGAAGACAAAACACAAGTTTGGTTCATTCAAAAGAATACCTCGTTACAATCGTATACTGACACCACTTTTAACGTAAACGTCGCTCAAATAAGCTGTGTAATTAGAAAAAAAAAAGGGAAAGGCCATGCGCCCACTCGCTCATTTTCCGCAACAGAACCAATGATGTCATACCAGCCAGCTCTGCGATTGGCGGAGGCCGGCTAAAGAAAACGCAAATTAGGCAGATCTTGTAAGCTTGCTGAAAGAGCTATTTGTGCTTAAATTTAGGGCACATTTTTTTTAAAGCCGCGAGAATGGTGGGACAAACAGTGGAAGTTACAAAAGCACACGTAAACATAAAAGTGCCGATGCGTACTGCTGTTGTTACTGCGCGCACTATGCTTGGTTTCGCTGCACAGGACAGCGGGGCTTTGGGGTAGTTTTAGACGAGACTGGCCAACTGACGCAAGCAACGGTGTCTTGCGTGATTATATTTGCCGAGCGAGCACCCTGCTTCACGAAACGAATATTTCATCCCTGAATAAAAACAAGCCAGGTTCAAATGTGGTTAAAAACAAACCAGAGGCAGAAAACGGCTTTCCACGGTATGGTGGCGCCATCTAGGTTCACTAACGGTAAACGAGGCTTTCCAATCGGCTGCAGAGCGGTCGGTTCTGTGATGTCATTGCAGACCACGAAAACACACGATTTAGCGGGAAAATCAAAATTTCAACGTAAATTGATTAATTTCTCAGTGAATAAAACATCGTCGTTCCAAGAACAGCTTACGCTGGCTCACACGTCCGAATCAGCTGCCATTTTCCCATAGGCGAAAATCGTTTGTATTTTCAGAATAAAGAGGCAAGTGCCATTGCTGTTACCGGTGTCAAACAAAATAGACCACAAAATGCGAGCTTCATGTGAAGTTTGAGCGCGAACAGATCGGTAGTTCGCTCAGAAAAAAAATTTAGTGTTCCAATTATCGCCGCACCACCCTGTATCTCCGCCCCTTGAAGTTTTATGCTATAAAATTGGTATTTTTGTTACCAGGGCAAAGCAGTTTTTCTAATGAGCCAAGATTGTATTTTGTCCTCACGGCCCCTTTGAGACGAAAGTTTTAGGTGCCTCTTCAAACACGAGAAGTATCTCAGCCGTGGTCGTCAGCGGCAGCCCTAACACGACTGGTACCTGACTAGGCAGCAATTTTATTCTTTGTTGCACATTTTTTTACCCCTTGTTAACCTTTATTACACTGTCTGATTGATTGATTGTGGGGGTTTAACGCGCCGACGCAACGCAGGCGATGAGGCGCGCCGTAGTGGAGGGCTGCGGATTAATTTTGACCACCTGGGGATCTTTAACGTGCGCCGAAATCTCGTACACACGGGAGTTGTTGCTTTTCGCCTCCATCAGGAAAGCGGCCGCCGCGTATTACACTGTCTAGTGCACTAGTTTTTAACACGAAAGTTTTATTCCCGGATACACGAAGATTTCGCTGACGCCATATCCGTCACGGAAGTGACGCCTGTACAACGAAGCAAGCGGCCTGTAAAAGGTGCACCCCTGAGCACAGGGTCTTCTTGCGGGGAAGCAACCTTTAGTACTAATGAGAAAGTTATACCTAGGGTTGTTCGTTCCCGGGTTTCTATTTTAGCACGAAAGTGTTGTTTTATGCTGCGATACCGCAAGATTTCACTGACGTCATATCCGTTACGGAAATGATGCCAGTACACCTTTGCCGAAGCGACCCGCCAGCAGGACGCTGCTCGCCAAGCACACCCACAAGACAGCCGCCGACCCGCAAAACGTGCTCAGCTGCAGATTTCGCTGCACATTTCCCTTTCGCGCTTTACTGATTCCTACGACAGAGGAATCAACCACACTTTTTCCCTGTTTTTGTACTGATATTTCTTTTGTTCTCGTCATTATTACAACATATGATAACAAACAAAAGCAGCACGTAAGGTAATGTGTTCGATTTTCTAGCTGGGCAAATTTATCGTGCAAGTAAAAACGTAGCACTGTTCTGCCCCCCGATAGCTCAGGCATGCAGATTGACATGTATACCCTAAATATAAAAAAATAAAGATGTACTCTACCAACTATGCTACAGTCAGTCCAAAAAAAATTTCAGCTAATCGCCCATTTCATGAATGATTATGCAAATTCGCGATTGATTGATTGATTGATTGATTGTAGGATTTAACATGCCAACGCAACGCAGGCGATGAGACGCACCGTAGTGGAGAGCTCTGGATTAATTTTAACCACCTAGGGATCTTTAACGTGCGCTGAAATCTCGTACACACGGGAATTTTTGCTTTTTGCCTCCATCAGAAAAGCGGCCGCCACGGCCGGGAATCGAACCCGTGAACTCGTGCTCAGCAGCGCAATGCGGTAGCCACTGAGCCACCGCGGCGGTAATTTGCGAATGGGCAGGAAATACAAATGGCAAAATGCCTTAATTGGGAGAAAGAAATGCAGCCAAAAACAAAGTTGTATTCTTTTTTTGTTATAAAGTAATAAACAGCTATCAGTGGTACTGTGTTTTTTTGACCAAATGCGTACAAACCTTGCAAAAATTGAAGTATCTGGCTTCTGACACCGCCAACAAAAACTACAAAATGAAATTACAATAAAATTTTACTGATTTTTTTTCGCACATATCAACGTGGTCTTTTAGTAACAAGCACACTTGTACAGCATTTGAAACTCATTCAAGTCTACAGCTGCCTTTTAAAACTACCTAAAGTTTTTCAGGTACGGCTTGCTTTGTACAACACAGCCGGCAGTTAAAAAGTGGTCGCTCAAGCATACACAGAAAAAAAAAGAAAGAAAAAAAAACACACAGAAAAACGCAGCAACTGTTAATGATTAACACTGCTCTCATGGCAGCCAATGCAAAACATTGAAGTTTCGTTCTGGCAACCAAAGTCAGCAGGACCAATGACTGCGGTGCACTATGTAAGTGGAATGTAAAATGCCGCACAAATACACACAAGAAATAATAACAGAGTTCACACATCTTCAACACATGACTTACTATCACGTCTCTCGCAAGGATTGGTAAGAGCAATGCCTTGAAAGAAATACTAGACCCTCTGTTATGCATTACAAAATGTCGTGATCCCTTGCCTTACCAGGCATGACACACTGGTGAACAGCAGCTGCAAATGCAGTAGACCTTTACCTGCCCTATAAAAGAAGACATTTCTAGTCAACTGATGAGCCAATCCATCTGAATAGATCACAGGATCAAAATAACGAGATGTTTTCCAACAGCAGATTATTTCCCTCTAGGGAATGCTTCAAACTTCCCTCACCAGCAAAAATATTTCTTCAAATGCAAAGTTTTCCGAGAAAGGAGTACAGCTTTCCCTTGCAATCAAATAGTAACTGCATTCAGGTAGATATCAAATTTTCCTTTACAAGAAACTTGCTCACCTCGAAGGCTTTCCCTAAACCTAGCCACCTGAACTCACACAGCGCTACATGTATTACAAAGATGCATGCAATGAAAAAGGAACAAAAGAGAAACAACATGAACGCTTAGGACGGACAAACTTCATGTGACATACGACAACGCGATCCCATACAAAATGATTGGACTCTCTTCACAAATGGCACAAAATCACCTGTCATGGTTAGTCAGCAAATGTCTCAGTTCTACTCAAAGCATTTTGAAAACTTAGCGACACAAATTCAGACTGGAACAAAAATGAAACACTGCCGAAACAGTTTGAACCCAATAACAGCGCGCAAAACAGTTAATTAAATAACCTGAATGCCCCGTTTTCATTGGGGCAATTGATGGGGAAAAAAATTCAACTGCGCAGCAGGCACTTCGAATTATTTGGAGTTTCGAAAACGGGGAAGCCACATTGGCAAGCTTTCATTGCACACGCTACCTTGGTCGCGGATCATTTAAGCTAGAACCATTTTGGACTCCTCTTACCTAATTTCCCCCTCCCCCTTTGCAAGCATGCATTACACCATAAACGGTGGGTAAATTGCAGCACCACAGCAGGCATAAAATCAAAAAGATTTATCTCTTCTCAATCCAGTGGTGTACATCTCATCCCGCCAAACCCACAACTGTAAGTAGCACATAAATAGTGCAGACCTGTCCTGTTCACTATAAAGAGCCCACAATCTATGGCTTCATCATGAAGATTGTCATTGTACACTTTTGTTCTAATAAAAAAAATAGGGTGTAAGTAGTTGTGGCAATACCTATTTTGGCAGGCCTTGAAATGTTAAGGATTGTTGGTTGTGATGCCAACTTTGTAGCTCAATTGCTTTCTTGAATTATGATCCTGATCCAGTAATCACTAACTACTGTAAAACCTCGTTAATTTGGCCCCCGTTAATTCAGAATTTCAGCTAGCTTGGACTGGGCCCGCTAAAATTCTGTATTGTTCTATCGCTGAAAACTCTTACTAATTCGGACAGATTCGGCTGCAATTTGATTAATTTGGACTCCCCGCCGAGTTTGGATGGGGAAACGGCAGCACATTCCAAATTAACAGGGGCTGAATTAATGAACCTTAACTAAGTTGTTGTTTGCTGTTTAGCTTGTACATAATACAATGAAATATTTCCCTTTCATTAGCACCGAGTGACTTTTGGGTGGTGGCAATCATTGTAAAGTTCACGAAAGCAATCCTAAAAAAGAGGAATTAGAACGAGTAGAAGTTAAATACTGACTTATTCTAGACAATATGAAGTTGACAGAGACAAAAAACTTGTTCAAATAAAATAAAATAGTCTTACTCACAAAGAGTCACTGCAAATGTGCATGACTGAAGAATAACTCGAAGGACGTCGAAAATATATCGACATTCGACTGCACACGCTTGCAACACCAGCCCATGCTCACATCACCAGGAAGCAAAAAATCAGAAAGCATATGCAAAATGGCATAACATGGAATGTAAACAGGATACACGGGTTAGTTTAAGCGAGGTAAAAACAGCACAAGGCACTTTTCAAGTTTCAAAGCAGGATTGAAACAACATTATACAATGTTTTCTATATATGTGACTACTAGATAATATTGAGATCAACAGTGGCTCTTACCAGTACCAGTAAAAGAAGCTTTATATCAGGGAAACTGCGAGAAACTTCAGTCGGATTGCCAGTGACATAAAATCCACATATTTCAATTCATCCTCTCTGTCACCATCAGGCTACTTAGGTCTACTGCAGGACAAAGGCCTTTCAGCGCACGTTAAAGATCCCCAGTCGGTCAAAATTAAACCGGAGCCCTCCACTACGGAGAGCCTCATTGCCTGTGTGGTGTCGGTGTGTTAAACCTTCTAATCAATCAATCAGGGACAAAGGCCTCTCCCACAGGCCTTCAACCACTCCTGTCCTGTGCTGATTGGGTCCATTCTTTGGCTCAGACTTTCCGTATTTCTCCCCTCCATCAATTATTGGACTTCCTCCTCTTCAAGACCTGTCTCTCGCTATCCACCCTGTTACCCTGGCAATCCACCAGTTCTCATTTTGTCTCACTCCATGGCCATCCCAAGTCCATTCCTTTTTAACGCGAAAGTGTTTTATGCTGAGGTCCACCAAGATCTAACTTACATCACATCCGTTACGGAAATGACATCGCCAGAAAACTTTGATTGACACGGCAGCGCTGGGATTCGAGCCACGAACTCTTTCGCCGCAACGGTAGGTTATGAACTGCGCTATGAACCGATGCGTGAATAGAACGACAAACGTGCCTTATAGCCTTCCTTTCAGATGGTGCTGCCATCTAGGAGAGGCCAAGCAAGTAGTGGTTCATGATGCTAATGAGCGCCGACAGTTGGCGCCTCAATGCCAGCGCCTACGTGTATGGGGGACGCACCACAGCGTTAGCTGCGGAGAAGCCGACTTGCGGATGTCGCGCTCATGACACGGTCCGCTGCTCCTTTCGCTGGAGCAGCGGACCGCGCGCTAACCAAACGATTCGCTGACAACCCGTTTGGTTTCATTCGCACGGACGGTTTGCGAGCGCCTGTGGTTACAGTCGGATTTACACAATGCTCCTACGCGTGCAATCCAGTGTCTAACGTTGATGCGTCTAACGGTGCCATACCGACGAAATATAAATGCGATGTGCAAGTTCATATCGATGCGCAAGAAACATTCAAATGCTCCTGTGAAGGCACATTTTCCTTTCGTGCTTTACCAGTTCCTATAAAAGAGGGAACAACCACATTTTCTCAATTCAGACTATCATATCACCTACTCGAGTTAGTTCCATCATGCTCATTTCCTGTTTTTGAGTGTTACTCCTATCATCTTTCGTTCCATGGCCCGTTATGCTGACCCAAGTCTTCCTTCCAGGTGTTTAGTAAGGCACCAAGTTTGCGCTCCGTGTGTCATCACCAGCAATATGCACTGGTTGTGTATACCATTCTTTTCGGTGATAGAAGTAGCCTACTATTCACGTGAGAGTGCTCGCAGAGTGCACCACAGTAATCACTAACTTGGAAACACGTACCTACCGTAAAGTTCCGAAAGAACGCCCACCCACGCTACAGAGATATCAAGTGAAGAATATGGGATGGGCAAACTTTCGGGTCAGGCGCGAAAAACTACGAAAAAGTGGCCACACCGCTAACCAAAACTGCGGAGATACCAAGTAAAAAATTTAGACCGGTTGTGCTTCTTTTGTTCAAAATCAACACAGTAGCGGTGTTCGCAGCCGCAGAACGTTTTTATGGAGGGACTTCTTGGGCTTTCAAAGGCAACGAAGCTAGCACAATTCTAGAGGGTGAGTGATCTTTGGGGCCTTTTAGTAAATTGAATATTTCACCACTAAATTCTGGTGGGCAACGTATGAGGGGAAGGCGTTCTCTCGAAACTTTACAATATGTGTGCCTCCATTTTGACCGCAAAATGTTGGCTATCATCCATGGATGCAACATTGTATCTGTAAATACTGAAACTAAGATTTTAACAAGCAGTGCGGGTTTTTCCCAACTAATTTTCCAAGTTCTGGCAACTGGAGAAAATAACAAACGGCGTTGAACATAAACTGCTTAGGGAGTCTTAAGCTCGACACTCCCATCCCCCAGCTAATGACTATTTTGTGTGCATGCCCCATTGGTTTCATCAGGCAAAACTGTCTGCCCCAATGCCCTACTGGAAGTATCACAATTTAGTAATAATTAGTGATTGGTAAAGGAAGGACTAATTGGTGATATATGTGGCTGTGCTGGTGAATGTACTTGTAAGCTTTGAGGTCCAGAACTGCACTTTTCTATGTCATACTGCAGTGCGTGGGGTTGAATGCATGATGCTGCCAAGTAGGCAACAACCATCATTCGGGACCTTTCACGCAAACAAAATGCTGGCATAAAAGCAAACGGAACGTGGTGTCATAGTACAGAAGGAAGATCTCAACGATGTGGTCATGTTACAAACACTACATTCCCTTTTTGAGGGACACCCACACTGGGTGCCGGGTGTTGCCTGACTGCTCTCCCTTCCAAGTCTGTTTTGATTCCTGTGACACCATTTTCAATCCTTTTTCTAACTGCGTTCTAGTTCCAGCCATGCTTTAAAAAATTTTGGAAGGTCCGACAACTGGTACATGTTGCCACTAAAGTAATCATTCAAAAACTGCCAAAGAATTGGCCAATTACAATCTCTGCCAACGCAAAATCAACGCATGCTGAAAGGATGAATTAAGCTCTTCTTTCTTTTTGCACAATGTGAGACTTGATGCTACGTGTAGATTTAAAGGGGCCCTGCAGCACGTACCACCGACTATTCAGAATGTATTTTGAGGTAAAGTTCATTGTCCCCGCAATTTCCAAGCACAAGGATGATAAAAATCTGTTCACTGTTGCAAGAGCTATGCGAGATTAAAATTGGCGCATAATCGCTCCCTCTCAACTCAACCTCCAACTACGCAACGTAGGCAGCACGCTCTCTTCCGGAGAGGGGAGCGGCCCGTGACATTCTCTTTGACTGCCTTCAATATATCACAGGCCCTGGAGTTTTCTCTTTTTATTCGCAATGTGGAGTAGTCTATATCTGGTGTGGTGCAAAACAAAGCAGGCACTAGGGGCCTGCTTACAAGCGCGCACTCAGGCTAGTAGGGCGTTTTTGAAGCAATAGATGCTTGTCAAGTGGACTAGCTGAAAGTTAAGTATTGTGTTTGTCACTAAACCTCCGCACGCACTTGAAACACAAAAAAAAATGCCAAAACAGCGCGTACAGGTTCAGGCATAAAAGAAGTTGGTGCACGGCACCGACAACAGCGGATCATCACCGAAAATACGCGAAATAAGCCAAATAATACGTGGCGCTTACCAGCAACAGCCAATAGGACAGCCACTGCTGTAATGACGTAATTAAAGTGGTGCGTAATGAGTGAAATTGAAGAAAAGGCGGTTGGCCTTCCCGAAACTTTCACAGATATTTACGAGCTTATTGCTTCACGTGCACGCATAGTATTCGGCTTAGGTATTCCTGTTAGGGTAGTCTAATTGTTGCACAGGTTTATTCGCACTTGTCAAAGCGTGCTGCGGGGTCCCTTTAATGCTAGCTTCTTTTTCATCAAAAACATGATAAATGTTTCTCACAAGGATGCACAGATATCCATCAGCATAAAGACACACAACTTGACACACGTGACTAAGAAACTGTCTGTCAACGCCCACTGCACACAACGAACAACTGTCTATACATTACTGCCAATTAACTGAGTTTGCCTAATATCTCATTTTTTGTAGCAGCCAGTTACAGACTGAAGTGGAAATGGCTGGCGGTGCGAGATGACGGCAGCTCAGGTGTTCTTCATTATAATGCTTCTGACTGTACTTTTAGGTGAATTGCACACATAAAAGGACCTCCGCCCCTTGTGAAAAAGCATGGCAGCTCATTCAGGACGGCAAAAAAAAACAAGTCTTCTCTAGACAATGACTCCAGCAATAAGCTCCACAAAATAAAGTAGAAAAATAATTCACCCTGTTTAACAAGTTAATGTTCGTGCACATGACTACTCTTCCCTGACAAATCCTCCCCTAAAAACCGGCAGTTGGTTCACACTGTTAACATTCTATTCAATGTGACTTAGGGGGCTACAGTTGACAATTCAACAGTGCAGAAAATGAAGCGCTCCTGAATACGAAACAACACGGGCTTACAAAGTGACACGGTGCAATACAAAGCACCTGTATAGTGCGCGTCATCTTGTAACCCGCATCTTGTTTTGTATTCAGCAGTGCTTCATTTTTTCTAAAGATCACATTCTTATGGCACACAAGGTGAGAAAAATAAAAGTGTGGTGTGGTGGAGGGGATCGCCTGCTGTACGACTCAACAAATAATACTGCAAAAAGATCTGTAACTGAAGTAAACGGCTTCATGTTCATATTTATGTTCACAGTTTCCCATGCTCCACAAACATGATATGTCAAGAAGGGCAAGCGTTTGCATAAACACTTGTTTGAGCCATGTAGCGTGCACTTAATACACACCCTAAAAAAAAAATTCTTTGGTTAAATCAGAAACGGCTGGCCGTGGCAAGACTGCTGTCACAGCGCCCTTTAACAAAACGTGAAGAGTGTCACAGTACAGCAAAGTCACCATAGCAAAAGGATTCCAGGTACACTAAGAAATAAACATTCAGTGCAACACAAAATTTGTTCTCTACAAACAATGCCGTGGTTTCAAAGGAACAAGGCATTACTTTTGCTTGGCAATGCCCTGAATGACTGCGTTTTCAGTGACCAAAACTAGCCATGAAATGACTATGTATGACTAAAATGACTTGCTTCAAGTCTGGGACAACAAACGTAGCGAGCGGCGGCTAACTCTGGAATGTTTGTTCAACCCAGAATGAAACTGGACCACAAAAAACAGCATGATTTAGGAGCCTTACAGTCTGCCGAAAGCACTAACTAGACCATTGAGCAAGAAATGTGACGTTGGTAGCTTTTTTGTGGCACCAAAACGGCTCCTAAACCCACGACTACAAAGTGTTCCATAGCACGTACACTGCGTTAATAAAACACAAGAAAAGGATGAAAGGTGGAGATTGCTGCAATGGCTGCCACCACCATTTGACATCCTACAGCAGTGGCACAGCATCAAGCACAAGCCCCACTGCCCTCACCCTGCGACGCGACAGTCCCCACCGAACGAGGCCACTTTCTCAGCAATATATCCAAATGATTCTGGTCCACAGCCAACATGCTAACGTAGAAACTTTAAAAATAACACGCACCGACTTAATCCCAAAATTCGGAAACATTAGTACTCCCGCTGCAAAACTCAAAGAAAAACTCAGTGGCGTTGAATTGGACATTAATGCTTTCGCACTCACAACTCATAAAAAGTGCTTCGTGTCCTCGTATATATTTTTTCTTCTCCCAGTTCAACATGATTTCGGTCGCAACTAAAGTATTTTTGAAACTGCTTTGTAACTCACGAGTCTGACTGTCCCCAGCCGCATTTCACTTACCTTACCCTGCAGTTTCCTTAATGCCTAACCAATAAGTTGATCAACATGCTCTTTCACTACATGCTGCATGGTTGCCAACTTAAAAGTTTGTATTTGGCAATAAAAAGCCTCAAATACTTCGTGTTAACCTATTTCAGGCTACACCAAGCGGTTTAAGTACATGAAAAACTTGGTCAACCTGAACTCGCTTTCCGGTCGCTCGCACCACAAAGAAGGGGTGAATTAATCCCCACTGAACTATAGTGCTCGAGCGCCATACGTATTGTGTGGAAATCGCAACTGCTCAACCAACTCGTTTTCCACTGCTGCTGTGTATTTCCAGAATATAGCCTTGTGCATTGGTTCCATGCTCGCATTGTGGCCGACTACAATTGCTTCGAATCCCGACCACAATTAGCTCACCTTCCCAATCCTCTATCGAGCTGAAACGGCCTCGCTATTTCTTCAGATGTGTTGGATGCCCTCCTGATTCTTAACTACATGGCCAATTTAGTCTACACAAAACTGGCTTCAACAACTGCACAGCCAAGAATAACCCAAAAGGGTTTGTGTTCTTGGGCTAATCATTAGTGCTTCAAGAGCATTAATAACGAATTAAAGTGGACATTGCGGTCCAAATAAGGAGAGGACATGGAGAGCTACAACCCGAAATCACCGACAGCACATGCTGCACGTACCGTCCTCGCAGTTTGAGCTACAACACCCATTTCTTCGAAACAAAAGTTACCCAAAAGCTGCCTCACTTGCCTAGCAGCCGTTCTGTCGCAAACCCAACAACCCATGAAATGCTACATTAGCATTGCGATGTTTTTACGAGGTGCAGGTGTCTTCAACGAAGCCTTTCCAGCCTTCCCACTCTCTCAGCACCGACATTGCCAAATAAAAAAAAATTAAAGCCGTTCCACTCAATGTGAAAGCTGTCGGACGTGCAGAGCAGCGATTCGCCATAATGGGCTGTACAGCCGTTATCTGCTCACTGCTACCACCCCATGCAATTCAAATTTCCCGCCTTCGCAGTGCTCGCGCACCCCGTGCCTGAAACTGCGCCAGCGGGAGCTCTGTTCTTTTTGTGCTTGCTTTTCCTCCCACATGTGCTGGCAAAGCACTGCCACTTTTTTCACTTACTATCGTAAAAACCAACCCAACAAGCATTCCTAATTAAATGAACGTGGGCACTGCTGGTTAATTATGTATATGTTGCCTCAAATGTACGTACAGTTCTCTTAGCGCTAAACAATGGGGAGATGTATGACAAGTGCCAGCAGTTCACGAGTTTCGAAAGCTTATGACTATATAAACCATTTGGCTTACGAAGCTTCTGGGCTACGCCGCGACGACAGCGGCTACGCCAGAACGCCAGCTCTACTTGTGTCCAGTGAGGGAGCTACGACAGCAAGGCACGGTACTAAGTGCTCTGCACTTAAAAACGTCTGACCTGCCCAATAGCCAACCCTCACAATGCAACAACCCATTATGTTAAGTAACGCCAGCTTCAAGACCTTTTTCACGAGGCGCGCGAGTCTTCGACAGAGTCCTTCCCGTCTCCCCTCTCTTTTAGCACCCACGTTCCCCCCCTGGCTGCACCGTGCAGCTCCAGCGTTGCGTCGTGGAGCGGTTCCAAGCAGTCGTGGTGGCCGATGGTGACCGTGGTGATACCAAGCCTCCGGCACTCCTGGTACAGCCTGACCTGGGTGCCTTCGTCGAGCGCGCTGGTCGCTTCGTCAAGCAGCGCCATCTTGGGCCGCTGGCAGAGGACGCGCAGGAAGCTGAGGCGCTGCCGCTCGCCTGGCGAGAGCGACTCGTACCACGCGGGAAGCAGCGTGGAGTCGAGACCGCCAGACCGCTTTGGAAGGTGGCTCAAGTCGGCTAGCTCGATCAGCCTGCGGCAAGGGAGGGGGGTGAAAGAAATTCGGGGTCGGTTTTCTCAGTAGCCCGGCAGTGCACACACTTCACACTTTGAATCACTCGACCTCAAAAGTCGACATTAGCACTGTGGATGCTGGTGCCGTGGAAAATATGCACCGCAATACTCGGAATCAGCAAAATGTCTGCCATGCCTGCGGCCACTCAAGTTCTTCACACTCGAGTATATCTCCAGTACTTACAAAGGCTACACACGTTTATGCGGATGGCTCGGTCCTCCTGGGCTCATACACCATCGGCATGAGGATCCCATCAGCCCGGTGCGCTATTGCAAAAAAACATAGCCACGAAACATCCTCGACTGCTGCCGAGCTGGCAGCTGTAAGGGCTGCACTTCATTACATCAGAGGACATCATGCCCTGCAATGGGTAGTATTCCTCGACTCGTGTAGCGCCTCACAAGCCCTCCGAAAGCTTCACAACAACCGCAGTCAGCTTGTATGTGAAACTGCCAACATTCACACAATGGCAGTGCGCGAAGGTCATGGCGTCATTCTTCAGTGGCTGAGTGGTGACTCGGGCATACAAGGCAATATTAGATCCGACGCGGCCACCAGCACAGGCCACTTGCTGAGCAACACCACCCATCTTCCTTTCTCCCAAGAGGACAGCAACGCCCTTATCCTCGCAAGTGGATGGACTGCACAAAGGTAGGAGTGGCAGGACCCTCACCGCAGGTATCCACCTCTGCAGGCTATTCAACCGCATTGTGATTACTTCCACACGGCCTCAACAAACGGTTTGGAGGACTACTGCACCGACTCTGCCTGAACATAGCGTTTACTGGAAGCTTTAAGTTCAAGATAGGTGGGGACGATTCCCCCCTGTGCTGGACTTGCGCCGTGTGCGAGACTGTAAATCACCTGTTGTGCGTCTGCCCTCGATTCGCTGCTGCATGACAAACTGCAGTGAGCTCCCAGTCTCATGCACGTCATGGAGGCAGAAGTCTCGAACTTCGTCATTTTCTTCGGCCCTGGTCCAATAAAGCAGAGAACTTTTGTACCTTGGGTACAAAAGTTCTGCTCTGGTTCCTACGAGACTCTGAACTGGACAAATCTCGCTAGATTGCAGACAGAGCGAGTGTCTCACAATATGTAATCTTTTGTGCTGTGGCGTTCATCTATTTATTTTTGGGGGGTTGCTGTTATTTTGTTTTGCATCATTTACATTGCATTCTGATTCAGCGTTTACGTCAACAATTTTCTTTTCAATTGTATTCTTATGTCCGGACTCTACTGGCAGCATTTCCTGGTTTCTTGTTTTTAACGTTCCTTGCTGGTCTTCTTCCTGGTGTACCCCTAGTGCCTATTATTCACCACTCATCATCGTAGTCACCCCCCATCTGGCGTAGCAAGCCTTTTTCATAGCAGGGCTGACCTCACCAGTTCACAATAAAAAGCCTTTCCTCCCTCTCTTTCAGGGCATTCTTCAAGGTAAGTCCTGTTATGAACACCCACCTGTAAACCAGAACTAGCTTGAAGAGTATGGTGGAGTTCATAAAAGTAAGCCTAGCAACACACATCAATGCAGTGACGGCCAGGTGACTTCGGCGGTCCCCGCTTTCTACTTGTTGGCGCTGTATCGGCGCGGTTGTCTCGGTGCCGCCGAAAGCATGGAAAGAAGCTGCCCAGGACAGACAACCATGGCTTTCAAACCTCCAGAACGCGGTGGTTTTCGCTGCCCTCATTGGTCCCGCAATGCATCGTCATCGGAAAGAGTGGGACGTGAGGCAGCAGTCCCCCGGTTTTCGAGAGACAGCTTCATGGAGGACCTAGAAGCCGAACAGTGCTCACACACGATCAGCTGCACTAAGGTTTAGCTAAATAAACGAATTTCCGAGGCAACTTTGCGAAAGTCGCGCACCATGACGAAGACTTTGTCGCCTTCCAGACAAAAGACACAGCCAAAGTGGTACGTACTCCTCTTCACAACAAGGGCTAACTTTGAAGCCGTGGGTTCATCGTTTTCGGTGGAAGAGCGGATGGAGCAGCGCAAAGAAAGCGAAACCGGATCCAAGGCAAAGACACAGACACAAGTGAGAAACACTCAGCCAGAGTGCACAAAGAAGCATCGAAGGCGAATAAAGAAAGGAACAGGAACGTCTAACCAGAAGATTCAGGCTGCATCCAGAGTACAAATTATCCATGCTCGCTGGAGGACAAACTTTACTACCTCCTTCAGAAGGCAGTCCGATTCAAGCAAAACTGCCTGCCCCGTCCCAGCCAAGAAAGTAGCAACAAGAAGGCATCGCGCCCCGAAGCATTGATGGAGGATAAAGCAGAAGGCATCTGCCACCTCTCGTCTCCACAGGAATGACAACGGACTAATCTATTGCAAAACCTACGCTAAACTATTCTGCACTACTCCGCTAGTGTCACCATCAGGAGAAATTAAAGAAGAGGAAAAGGACAAAGCCGGCTAACTGCCAACTATCACCGTCGTGGGGCTGGAGAAGAAAGAGGCGAATAAACACAGTTCAGCTAAGCCACGGAATCGCATCCGCGTCCCATTCGATAACATACCCAATGTTTCACGAAACGATTACTATCAACGGTAACAAAAAGTAGCCAGGTACAAATCCGGTCAAAAACAAATCGAGTGTGGACAGGAATAGTGAACAGTATAATTGTGGCACCATCTAGGAGGACAAATGGTAAACAAGGCAAGAAAACACGTGTTGGCCGTTTTCTGCAGCCCTAGTCAGCATGCTAACAATCATTTCAAGTTCCTTCTCTGGATACGTCCTCGCTGGCGTCACAAAATACGCGATATAGCAGGAGAATAGAAATTTTGCCTTAAATTGTGCCATTTCTCAGTGAATAAAGTATCATTTGCTGCTGGACAAGCGCTTGGGGCACCATAAAACACTGCATCTTTCGAATAAAACAAATTTGTACTTTGTCTTCACGGCCCCTTTAAGCTTAAGGACAGAAAACCAGACTCATGAATTTGGGAACAAGCATGATGAGCTCGTGGTGGAGAGGGCATTGAAATTTGTCCTCAGCACCTGAACTCTGTGGTTTCCATTCCCTCACTTATACAATCTGTTCATTTCAAGGAGAATATAGATGCTACAACTGAGAGTCAAACTAGCACGAACTCGTGGCTTGCTCGGCGCAACTTGAGATGACAAGAAAGGTCAGACACATACAAGTGCGGACTAACAACTCTATGTTTGAACTGACTGCGGTGATGCACAGGCAGCACGGCATCCTTGCTATCTGCTGACAGAACACTGTAAGAACACACATGCATTACGAACACTCCTCCCCTCCAATTCCATCCCCCAAAAAAGAAGTGAAGTACATGGTGGAGGGTGGAGTAGTGGTCATCTCAGGTACCTGCTCAAGGCAAAAAGGGTCCACCATTGCTGGGTTATACAGAGGGGCAGAATGAAACTGCTGTCTGTAAAGAAATATTAATCTGGGTAAAAAAAAAAAATTTTCTGTAAAATTGGTGACAGACAGAGCAAACAACCACTCAGCCCCTTTTGGCCCTCCACCCCAAAGACTTGTAGGTAACTTAGTACTCCACTTATGTGTCATGGCTCAATACTTTTGTGAGCAGCCCCACACTTCACAGATATGCATGGAAGTCAGTGTTTAGTACTCTAACTTCAATACATTTTGCAAGTAACTTGTAATCAGTCCACACGTCACTGGGGCCTTTTTCAAGAATGTAAAAAAGGTAAAATCAATGCTTCGAAATCTTTTTCTTTGCAGCCAACCATGAAGATGGGGCACAAAGCCTCTTCATCTCAAAGCAAAGCAAAAATTGATCCCTAGGCAGCAGCAAAAAAGAAAAAGAAAGAAAGGAAAAGTAAAGCCGTTCCACTCAATGTGAAAGCTGTCCGAAGTGCACAGCAGTGATTCGCCATAATGGGCTGTGCTGCCGTTATCCGCTCACTGCTACCACCCAATGCAATTCAAATTTCCCGCCTTCGCGGTGCTCACACGCCCCTTGCCTGAAACTGCGCTAGCGGGAGTTCTGTTCTTTTTGTGCTTGCTTTTCCTCCCGCACGTGCCGGAATTGCACTGCCACTTTTTTTTTCCTTACTATTGTAAAAACTAACCCAACCAGCGGTCCTAACTAAATAAACATGGGCGCTGCCGGTTAGTTACGTATATTTTGCCTCAAACGTACCTGCAGTCCTTTTAGCGCTAAACAACGGGAAGATGTATGACAAGCGCCAGCAGTTCACGAGTTTCGAACGCTTATGACTATATAAACCGCTTGGTTTTCAAAGCCTCTGGGTTATGCCGCAACGACAGCCACTACAACAAAACTCCGTAGGGCTCTACTTGGGTCCAGCGAGCGAGCTACGACGACAAGGCGAACGCCTAAAGTGCTTTGCACTAAAAAGGAGAAAAGGTTTTTGTTGAACATGTTTCTAGGTCACAAATAGATAGGCAGATAGAATCTGGCCGGCTGCACCCAGAGTGCTTCTTTCGTGCCTACGTACAATATTGGCCCAACACCTTGTACTTGGGTGTGCACGAGGAACTACTAGAACGGTGAGTGCAACAAGAGGCTGATAAGAACCCATGACAGATGAAAGATCCTTATCAGCATGCGGAACCTTCCTCAAGAGGAGACAGCAGCAGCAGTTATCACAAAAAGCAACAACCGTCAACGTCACAATTTCAATCGGGTGGACTGTGCATGCTGTACTCTTGATGGAATTTTTCTCTCATCTTATCAACACATTTTGTGCGCGAATGTCAGCCTGAAGACTTGAGGGTCGAGGCGTGCGAGCAACGGAGTGTGGCAGCATGGGAACTGCTTTTGTTCGGACACGGCTGCATTTACAGGGAAATTTTCAAACGTGTCGGTGAAGCAAAGAACAACCTTCAGGCACAATGCAAGTCTCTGCCATCCAATAACAAAGAACGTTTCAGCCAGAAAAGAAAAAAAAAGGTTCAAATTAAAGCTTCAGGAAGCATGTGAAAGTGAATTCAGTCAGACAAATGTGAGAAATTCCAAACTGCTAAGGCTCTACGCGATGTAACTAGGTGTGAGGAGGCACTTTTCGCACCATACGCAAGTGAAGGGAGCACCAACGTCACCAGCCGACTTGCAAGCTCGGACTTGCATGACAGCCCAAACGTGTGAATAGGACTTTTTCCTACGACATGTAGTGTACCGATCACATTACCTTTGATTTCTGTTCGTGTATTTTGTTATGTAATTGTCTTGTGAATATACTTTGTCCTTGTCCGACTTCTACATGCCCCGATTCCTCGCCGCCGGGTCAGCCCAACCTTCTCATCCACAAAAACAACGAGCGCTACACAAGGATTACCTTCCTGTTCCTGTACGTTACGTTCATTTGGTAATTGCGCTTTTTGCAAGCACGTAACGTCTGTCAGAATTTTCTAGGCCAAGCCAGGAATGCGCAGGCCGCAAAAAATTCAATGTATACAAGCTTACGCCCCGAGCTAGGCTGAAATGTTTCATCCCAAAAAGCTGGGGGAACCACCTTTCTTTCTCACTGTCATAAAATATTATTGAAAACATTAATGCTTATTCTTCAAATTACTTGTAGTCGGGAAGGCTTAGGATTGGCCTAGAAAATTTTAACAAAGGGTGTACATCAATAACTCTTCCTAAAACGTAACAAGAACAGTTGCAGACCAAACAAAATAATGTAAACATTAATATATAAATCCCCATTTCAAGAGTGCCCATCCAAATCATGTATATGAAGTGGATAGTCAAGCGGTAGGACACCTTAAAGGAGCACTGACACCAATTTTCGGCGTTAATAATAAAAATAAAAATAAAAATAAAAAAAATATTATTGCACAGTTTGCCTCCTTCACTCAACAGAATACCCTGGCTGAAATATGAGCAGCCCGCGACGCGAAGAACATAGTTCAATTGGATCTCATTTATCGCGCCGACGGAGCAGCGCGCGGAGCGGCACTCAGCAAATGGACATTAGCGTGAACATCACCCCGTAAAGCCAAAAGAAGCGACGCGACAGCGCTCGTCAAAAACTTGTGACGTCACTTCACGCGCGCGGCCCCACGAGCAGTGAGCGGGCGCAACACCCTCTCAAGCGGGCGCCGGTGACGTCTGCACAAAGCGGTGAGGTCAGGCCGGGATTATGTAATATGCGCCGTTCAGGATGAAAGCGCGGGAATTTGAAACAAACGATTTTCAGGCCGTGCAATGTAATTAACTATTGTGCGCTGAAGTATTTGAGGTGCTGTTTAAAGTTTGCCAGACCATAAAGCATCAATAAAAGCAATAAGTGTGTAACATAAAATTTTCGCGTCAGTGCTCCTTTAAGCCCAATTGAAGCACCGCTGGAGACATATGTATCAACAGTGAGCCCCAGCCTTCAGAAGCAGATGAATAAAAAAAGGCGAAAATGAAGCAGCAAAAAAAAAAAAGGAAAAAGAAGAAGAAACCAGACGAAGGCCAGTGACTGGTGCTGAAAGGACTCTTACTCCGTAGGGTTACGAAAAACTTGCTGAGAATTTGGAACTGGCTTGATGCAGCCCTTTTCTGTGCATGTCTGAGAAAATGTGAAGAGTAAAAGTGCTTCCCACCAGAGAGGGTGCCTCCCCCTATAAGAACGATCAGTACGCCATGACAAAAGAACGGCTCTTAGGAGAGTTCAGCAAAGTCAAATATGCGGCACCAACAGAGGACCGCTGGAAGGTGTTCAACCAGTACATGCCACCTAAAGGTTTTTGTCAAAAAATGGCTGCATATCTGCTCCTTTCGTTGCAAATGTCGACGAAAGACGATAGTTGGCTGGTGCCCCTGTTAAGTAAATGCCTCCCTTCACTTTCCCGCTCACCTCTCATGCTGTTGTTGTCCCGTCTCACTCCTCCCAAGATAACACGCTAGAAGTTAGTTCAAGTCAATTTAAATTTACCACGGTCTACTGCTCCAAGTCAGGTGCCTTGATGCCAGCGCTGCCGTATGGCGGAGACGAGCGTCAATCGAGGCACCCTACTAAACGTTCACAGAACCACTTTGCTTCACTCCACGAACGTTCCAAGCGGAACGTGGAACCTAGCTAGTGGAACCTTTCATTGCTGTTGCCGTTTGATTTCTTAATGCCGCCATAAGCTATAGTAGCGCAGGCAACAGCAGGCGACGGTTTTCTGCGGTTGAAGTAGTATTTCATTTGCTATAGCAAAAACCAAGCATCCACGAATTTTTAATAAAGGAACATTGCAAATATTACTTATGTATTGATTTTCTGCCTTATATTTGTGTAATGTCCTGTTCTTGTTCAACAATGTTCACAAGTATGAACATTACGAGGTCGGTTAGAAAAGTATCCGATCCTAATTTTTTTGTGAACACCTGATTGATATAAAACAAGCGCACTTGCATGAGCTGATTTTGAACCTTCATGCGCATGCGTGAATTTTTTCCCCGCCTGCCGATAGCGTCAGCCGCTGGGACGCAGCATTTGAGTTAGGTAGTGCGCAGTGCTCTCATCGGTTTTTTTATTCCAAGGAAAATGACGGAGCGACTGCAGCAACGTTACTGCATCGAATTTTGCCAGAAACTGGACGACAGCCAAGTGGAAACCATTCGGAAGATTCAGACGGCTTTCAGTGACGATGCTATGAGCAGCACACAGATTAAGGAGTGCTACAACCGGTTTAAAAACGACAGCCCATCGATGGAGAGCGAGCCACGCTCCGGTCGGTCATCAACATGCCGAAATGACCAGGTCATTGTCGAAGTGAACGCGGCGATCATGCGGGGCCGTCTTGTGACTACCTGAGAAATTGCAAAAAAGTTAGGCATCAGCACTTTTTCTGCACATTCCATTATGACCGAAGATTTGGTCGTGAAGAATTTGCGGTGACATTTGCACTGAAGCTGCTCACAGTGGAGCAAAAGCCACTGTGTGTTGAAGTCTCGCAGGACATGCTGGATTATACTAACAGTGACCCTGACTTCACGAACACCATAATCGCACTGGTGGCAAGTCTTGGGTGTACGGGTGTGACCCCAAAATCAAATCCCAGTCGTCACAGTGGAAGCATCCCACGTCACCAAGACCAAAGAAGGCCCGGCAAGTGCGCAGCACCGTCAAAGAGATGCTGACTGCTTTCTTCGACTCCCGCGGTGTGGTACACCACGAGGACGCACCACAGCGTAAAACTATCCCCAAACAAAACTAAAAGGCTGTCTTCCATCGCCTAGGTGATGCTGTGCGGCACGAGAGAGGAGTTGTGGTTAACAGGAAATTGGTGCATCCATCCCGACAAAGCTTCTGCACATTCCTCGCACTTGATTCAGACTATTTTGGCAAAAAACCAGACTCCTGTAGTTCAACAGGCTCCTTACTCTCCTGATATGGCCCCATGCGACTTCTGGCGGTTTCCTAAAAATCAAGAGGTCACTGAAAGGAGCGCAATTTCAGACAAGAGAGGACATTATGGCTGCAACGACAGCTGAGCTAAACTCCATTCCGAAAGAGGCCTTCTCGGAATGCTTCCAACAGTGGCAGCACCACTGGTGCAGTCCCAAAGAGACTACTTTGAGGGCGATTGTGTTTCCAACAGTCCAGTTATGGGAGTTTTTTTTTCTTCGGACAAAGGTCGGGTGCTTTTCTAACAGACCTCGTAACACTAAACTTAGACATTTCGATTTGGCTGTGGATATATAAAACTATTGCACAGCGTCTGTTTCCCTTTGGCCGGGTGGCTGAATCGAGTCATAGGCAGACAGACAGACAGACACACACACAGACCAAAATTTCTGTGTTTAAGTAGCCCAAGAAAGACTATCGTTTTTAACAACACGGTCTCAGTAGTAGGATGGAGAGTTGGACGAGTTGGTAAAGTGACATGGTTGGTTGGTAACAGTGCGTTAAAACGGGAGCACGAAGAAAAGAACCGGACAGGACGAGCGCACGTCCGGTTCTTTTCTTCGTGCTCCCGTTTTAACGCACTGTTACCAACCAACCATGACGGTCTCAGTAGGTGGTTGGAGGGGAAGTCAAGATGGGGAAAAAATGCTCAGGTCACCGTCCGCAACAAAAGGCAAAACATGCATCTCAGCCCCATCCTCCCTTCACACGAATCCCTTTCCAGCTCGTTTACAGTCAAACCCTGTAGTAATGAAACCGCCAAGGAAAGCCAAGAAATTCGCTTTTGCGAGAATTTCGTTGCCACGTGAGTGAATCATGAACGACCAGAAAATGGCCCGCAAACCAATTATTTCTGAAAGTTAGTTATATCGCTTTGCAAGCCTTACCTTGCAGCAACTTCACAGCTGCTCTCACACTACATGAAGTGCTTCATTGCTAGTGGTCGTGCCACATGCGCTCCCAAGAACGACCTAATCGTGTCAAATGCATCCAAAACATCCCGCGGCTTCACTTTGCATGTTTTTCTCCTCGATCCTCGGCACTGAGCATGTCCAAGCATGCAGAGCAAAGTCCAGCTTTTTCTGTTGACAAACTTTGCCGGAAAGTCATCTCGTTGTCCCAATATTGTCCACAAAACCAAGAGTGAGCCCCGCCTTGTTGACATTCGGAAATGCGCATCAGTCACTGTTTTGTTTAGCGCACATGCGCCATTAAAGAGTAGCATCCTTGATTTTCAAAATGGTGGAGAGCAAGTTGCACATGCAGTTCCTAATCCTCCCTTCCTCTACTAGGGCCACTGGCTTGGGCAGTGATGGCTGCCTTATCGCGTAGCGATAAAAACTTCCACCTTGGGGCTGGCAGAGACAGGCATACTATGAGAGCAATGGTGCCGATCGCCACGTACACAACGAACACACGCACACTGTTCAGTGTAGCCCAAGCCAAAGCCGTGTTGCGAGTCACTGTGTAGCCCTCTGGAGGCGTCGCTGCAAAGCTGCCTCCACGGCCCGGCCTGCTTCACGGTCTTTCTTGTAAACAAATGTGGCGGCGGCCACGCAATCGCACTGTGGCAGTTTACGTACTGTAAGTTAAGCACCGAGTCAGAAAAAAAAAAATGCATTTGAGCACTTTCTGGACAGTGTTAGCCTCAAATGGGTAAATAAAATTCCGACCAACCTTGCAGCGAATTTCGTTAACGCGGGATCACTTTCCAAAAACATTTCAGTGCCACGAGATATGAAACACATGGGCTTCTAAGGACGTTCACCGGGGATCCGAAAATATTTCGTTGCTACGGGAATGTGGGATTTCGTGATCGCCGGGTTTGACTGTACTTGGACAGAGGGCAAGTGATGCTTCTGGAAAGTGACAGAGCACTAAGAAAGGAATGGACACCTGGATAGTTGGTAATGATTCATGGCTCACTTAACAGTGTGCAAAGATGACAGACAAAGGCACAGAAGGCGACAGTATGAGCGCTGCCCCGTCATGCTGTCACTGTCGCCTTTCGTGCCTTTGTCATCTTTGAGCGCTGTTAAAGGCCAACTGCCCCCAAAATTTCGACCTCTTGAAAATGCTTTTTTTGTATAGTCCGCTGAAAAAAAGAAAGCAAGATGCAAAACCCAACAGCTGAAATACGTGCGTGCACGCCGCAAGCCGTCAGCACGAACCGGCGATTTTGAGACCGAAACCGAGGAGAGCGTGGCCATTGAAGTGACGTTGCAGCCGTCCAGCAAGCGGCCGTACGATCAGCAGCTCGGGAGCAAGCCTGTACGCAAGCTCTACAAAGCACGGGGCAGCAAATGGGTGAAGCGGTTGCAGCAGAGCTCGACCGGTTCTCCAGCTGTGTGGCTGGCCAGAGGAAGAAGCCCCGGATGGCAAGAGTGTCACAGACGCGTCACGGCTGTTTACGCGATCTGCCGGCAGGTGCAGCGTGGTCTGCGGCGGAGCTCGTTTAAATGCTTCTGACTGATTGAAGAGGCTTTCACGGGGCTACCACTTATGTCCCTGCTGATTTGATGGTACTATCGGCGTCAAACGAAATGCGAACAGGAAAATATGAACCTGAACACACAAATAGCGCGATTTCTTTTCATACAAGCCAAAATGACGCGTGGCTTAGTTACAAAAACAAAGTTGGGAAAAGTAAATTTCCAAGCATACCAATAGCAAGCCATTATATGAACTCTACGAACAGTATTTTTCAATTTTGCACGTCCTTATTCATATTTTCGTGTTCGCGTTTCATTTGACGCCGGTAGTACATACTACAGACAGATTAAAAAAATTTGGTCAAGGTGAAATTTGAGTGCAGTTGGCCTTTAAGTGAGCCACAAAGTGAGCGACACAACTGTCGACAAATACTTGGGGCTCTGCCGTGGGGAGGGCTCCCATATGATGCAGTGGCGCTGCAAGCTGCCCAATCATACCCTCTGCATCATAGACTTCGGAAGCTCCCCCCCCCCGTCTGTCACTTCTGATGTCAAAGGCAATGTGAGCTAACAAGTTCCTTCCCAAATACAGGCAACAGAAAACAGCAGACCAGATGAAAAGCTGCTTCGCAGAATGCGAGTCAAGGAGCTAGGACGTGGACATCAAAAAAAGTGCGGCGCTCCTCAGAGTCAAGTGCCGCAAACATGTCTCACCTCTGATAACACCGCACAGTGTTTGCCACGTGCGAGTGCAGTGCAAACGCGGTGGGGTTGCAGGAGCCGTTGCCAAAAGATAAGTGGGAGGAACTCTGAGATGAGAAACACCGGAGGAGGTTAAAAAAATTTACCATCCCTTCTAAAGTAAGCTGAGAGAAGCGTAAAAGGTTTCTTGCATCAAAACTCTGTCAGAAATGCATCAAAACCTTCGTTAAAAATGCATACAAACTAAGCTTGCATCTAATTGATCGTCAAACTTTCAAAGACCCCCATCGCAAACGAGAAACAAACCCATGGGACGATCTTTCGCGCACTCTTCTTCATGATCGATGCATCTTTGTCTTAGTTACCTAGACCGTTTCTTTTAACAGTTTTCAAACAACCGTTTTGGACACAATTGAAGTCTAGCTACATACACACGCCGTGTATCTAGAGGCCTTATTAGAGCTTTTCGGCCACCCAACCGGTCTTTGGGGAGGTGCACTGGTTTTTGGCAGGACGCCATCACTATAAGGACGCCATCCCCACTAAGAAAACTTTTGTTTTAAAATGGAGAGCAGCATTTTCTATGCCTCCTTTCATACCCCCAGTCCGTACCCCACAGACAAGCTTCTGAATGTTCTACCCCGACTGCTTGCACGGCAAATGACCTCACCACCATCTGGCAGGGCGAGGGGACACATCTTCAATCTATCAAATGGTGATATGGTGATGTGGTGTTGTGCGAAAGTGCAGAACTCTTGCCCTAACCCTATCACCATATGATAAGGTGAGGACAAGATCCCTCGACACTCTCTATGCGGCTGGAGGCCAGGCACAATCCTTTGCATTCATTCTTCTTAACAATAAGGTCATCACAATAAGGTCATCATCATCATATCCCAATGCTGGGAAGCTAAAATCAGGTTTCTGCGACAATGACTTCCTTTCATTGCAGGGAAAAGTGGTGTGTCATGCTATTTCTAACGTGCAAAGCAGCATCGTGATCACTATTATAATGCTGGATTGAAACGCATGCTGTACGTAGGTGTATATACTGTGTACAATATTTCACACACTACATGCACACAATATCATTCCGTGTTTCAGCACTTTCCAGAATTCTTTTTTACGTTAAGGTTTCCAAGCACCGCTACTGAACATTTTAAATACTCCACGCAGTGGAGTAGCCAGCCTCTCCATTAGTTGAAGCAAACCCCTCCAACAAACCAATATTGCTCCCTCTTGCCCAGGCGAAAAAAACAATTGGAGGACCATTTGGACCTGCAGAAAACACAAATGGTTCAAATGGAACCATTTGAAAATGCAAATGGTTCCATTTGGCCCATTTGTGTTTTCGACAGGTTTAATTGGGCCTCCAATTGTTTTTTTTTTCGCCTGGGTGGGGCCTCCTAAGCATTTATAAAAGTACACCGCTTTTTAAGCTGAAACTGAACTGAAAGCTTATGTCCTCTGGTATGCAAAAAATTAACACCATTCCACTCAACATGAAAGCTGTCAGAAGTGCACAGAAGTGATTCGCTATAATGGGCGGTAGCGCCATTATCCGCTCACTGCTACCACCCCATGCAATTCAAACTTTCCGCCTTCGCTGTGCTCGCGCGCCCCCTGCCTGAAACTGCGCCAGCGGGAGTTCTGCTTGCTTTTCCTCTTGCACGTGCCGCCATTGCACTGCCACTCTTTTTCACTTACTATCGTAAACACCAACCCAACCAGCATTCCTAACTAAATGAATGTGGGCGCTGCTGGTTAATTACGTATATTTTGCCTCAAATGTACCAGCAGTTTTCTTTGCACTATACAACGGGGAGACGTATGACAAGCGCCTAGCAGTTCACGAGTTTCGAACGCTTACGACCGTATAAACCACTTGGCTTTCGAAGCCTCTGTGGGACACCGCAATGACAGCCGCAACAACGGAACGCCGTGGGGCTCTACTTGGGTCCAGCGAGCGAGCTACGACGACAAGGTGAGCCCCCAAAGTGCTCTGAGCCCCTAAAATGCTCTGCACTTAACAGTGAAACGGATCGGATGCAAGAAAGAAGAGACGCACACAGAGCAAAGTGTGTGTCTATTCTTTCTTGTGTCCCGTCCATAGAACTGTTTTCACTGCTATGGTCTTGTAACAACCAGCGCGAGTTCCAACTCATTTGAAGCTCGAATTTCATTTCCCACTACTACCAAAGTATGGGGTGGGAAATGGGTCAATGCCCATTTCTTTTAAGAGGTAAATAAACAAGATTAGGCTGCAGAGGCTGCCCACAGCCCAGTGGACAGTGTGCACAGATGAGAGGCTGCTATACCGTATTTTCGCGCGTATAACCCGCCCCTGCATATAATCCGCACCCTTTTTCAGCCCGCCAGGAAAGAAAAAAAAAGCATTTGATACAGGAAAGGCTGCATCGAAGCTACTGCTCAAGCAACACATCTCGTACTATGTAAACAGAAAAAGCGTATATTCAGCAAGTAGAATACACTGACTGCAAGGCGAAAGTCACAATTCACTAATAAAATTTAGTTGTTAGAGTGCGCTCGTCCTTGTTTTTTCTTCCGTGTCCTTGTATGTTTTGCGCAATCGCTGCCATGGAAGGCTTAGTCAGTGTTACTGCGTAGGAGCTTCACGGCACAACGCGCATTGCCGTCAAGCTGCACTAAAGGAAAAACCCCACTATTACCTGCACCCCTACTTTGCCACTGAATTATTCGCATTTTTGGTGCGAGTTATACGCGCGAAAATACGGTATTGCCCTCTGGATCGCAAACCCGGTGACGCCGCCTCACCCACCTCCATATCTCGGCCTCGTCTTGCGGCGAGCTTTCTGGTGGGTTGTACGGGTAGTAGAGCTGCGAGCGCAGGCTGCCGCTTCCAAACCACGTCGCTTGCGGCAGGAACAGGGATCCAGCGGGTTGCCGGACCACAGACCCTGTGGACGGACCCCACAGTCCCTTGAGGATCCGCAGCAGAGACGTCTTGCCGCTGTTGGAGGGCCCCGTCACGAAGAGGCTCCTCGGAGGGTGCAACTCGAGCGTGAGACCGCTGACAAAGATGTTGTCGTCGTACGGGCTGCCGTAGGAGACGTCTTTGAGGCCAAAGTGCGGCAACGGTTCTGTAGAAGATGACGATAAGAAAAGGTTGGTTACAAAAAAAAAAAAAAGAAATTTTGAGAGGTGACAAGTGGTGCAAAATTTAGCAGTGGCAGGAGTTACTGCTGGAATCATTGATTAGCTGATGCTTTCATGTGGCAGAAGGGTGAAAGCGGCACGAGCTAAGGTACATGATGAAGTGACGTATTCCCAGGTGATGCAATATATTTAGAATTCGGCCATGACAGCAGTGCTGTTGTGCGTCACCGCCCCACCTTTTTTCTTATCGTTACAATATTGATTGAATGATGAATGGAAAACTTTTATTCAGTATCAATCAATGTTTTTTTTTTTATTTTAAACCCTCGCTAGGAGTTGGCCAGTATGCCTCGGGACCTGGCGGCTGCCCGAGCTTGAGTGATGATTGTTAATTATTTGATTGGAATTTCGTCAAGTTGTAGCCAATCCCCTTTGTGGGCATGTGCTGTTTTATGCCTGTATGTACACCTGACCACACCTAACTGCAACATACCTGAACTTGATGAATACAAACACCGTACACCATGAACACAGCAATACAGGAACATTCAGTGGCGGCTCGAGTTATCGCCTGGAATTATTGATTGATTGTTACTGGGTGGGTGAAGTTAATTATATTTGATTAGCATTTAGTCAAGCCATGGCAAATACCCTTTCATGGGTATGTGGTTATCTATGTAAATGTGTTTGAAAACCAGGTTGTACCTCACTGTCCCGGGACGCGTATAGGCGTTTCCTAGTCAGCACAGCCAAGCGACGCATGGTGCCATCTAGGGGCATGTTTGAAGCTATGTCCACGTGCATGTGGCCCTCAATTTAATCGCTCAGAACTGCTTGGTCTCGTAGTGTAGTAGTTCCGCTCCTGCGAAGCAAACATCCTAACCCGGGTTCAAATCCTGTTACCGCTTTTTTCTTGTCACTTTCAAGGGTTTGTCATATTTGAATATTAACATTTGTAATTACACATATAATCTATTTATGACATCTTTATGAATTATAAAGGGGATTTAGGGTATTTTTGTCGCCTTTTGGTCAGTTACAGCTCTTGTACGTTTTTGCGGGTTTTCTCCTTTTAAGTCGGTTTCGGTTATTTGTTGAATATTTTTCTACACTGTGGTTTTCAACCATTACAGGTCAATTTTGGCTGTTATTTATTTATGTTCGGGTGGTTTTGTATGCTTTAGGTGCATCTATGCTGTGATATAACCCCCGTAAGCAAGCTCAGGTGACTGGCTGTACTGACTAGGAAACGCATATACGCAACTGGGACATAACAAAATTTGATAAACGTGAATATTGTACACCATGAACGCAGCAATACTGGACATTACAGCTGATGCCCCCCAAAAAAGACAAGTGTAGCTTTGAATGCAACAACATTTACAGGCATGATGGCGAGGATGATGACGACGACGACGAGAGGAAAAGCAAGGCTAACAGTAATCAGTGTACAGGCTCCCATGAGATACACAGCCAAAGTTGAAAAGTACCACCTCACTTCTGCAAAACATGCAGAGGCAAATCTTTTACTACTACAAAAGAACTGGCCGTACTCTTCCTGACCGAGAGTGTGAAAACGGGCTAGTTGGTTCATACTGAAGGCAAAAAACAGCACAACGAAACTGAACGGAAGACGAGAAAGAGACAAACACGGGCGCTGACTAACAACTGATGCTGACTAACAATAGTTGTTAGTCAGCACCCATGTTTGTCTCTTTCTCGTCTTCCATGCCGTTTCTTTGCGCTGTTTTTTGCCTTCAGTCTTCCTGACCATCCAAGAATAGCGCCAAATACAACAGCACTAACATGCACGATGTTGATGATGATGATGAGAGGCAGGGAGGAAGCCGGGCAGAGAGGGAGATCAATTGTTGCAAAAGAGGCTGAGTGGACGGAAGACAGGGAAATGAAGTCCCATTCGTACTCATCCTCTCCCCTGCAACTTATTGGCTGTCAAGCATCAAAATCAGATGCCATTTCAGTTAAATAACTTGAATAGAAACAATTTCGAAGCAAGGTAGTGAACAGGCAGTGGTGTGTAGTTTAGCGTGAGATGTTAAAGTTACTCTGAAAACTTATTCTGACCCGGCAAAATCGGTTGTTGGGTCAGAGATAAGATGAGCAGACATAGCCGGGCAGAGGGACGCAACATGCGGTAACTGGCGTTTTGGGGGGTAACATGCTTATTACCCCTACTGTGGAAGAAATTTAGGCATTATCAGAGCCAGAGTTAGCTCAAAACTTTGAGGCCAGCTTGCACCAGCCATATGCCAAGGTACTCTTTACAGTCACATGGGTTTAGGTGCCGCGCTGCTGTTACAGACGCTGACCGCTGGCTTGTTTCCTCAATGAGCCATTTTAGGGCTGTCGCATCAAGAGTGGTTCTAAAAACAGGCACCTCTGAGAAGAAAAGAGAGAGGATTATTTCGATGGAACAGAAGAGGTCAGACCTATGCAATGGTGGGCTCACTACTTCTGGGGGAATGCAAATAAAAATAGAAGAGCACGCACGAATGCACACACAGGCACACAGAAAAAAAATTAGAGCTGTTCCACTCAATGTGAAAGCTGTCAGAAGTGCAGAGCAGTGATTCGCCATAATGGACTGTAGCGTCGTTATGCGCTCATTGCTACCACCCAACGCATTTCGAACTACCTGCCTTCACAGTGCTCGCGCGCCCCCTGCCTGAAACTGCGCCAGCGGGAGTGGTTCTTTTTGCGCATCCTTTTCCTCCCACATGTGCTGGCATTGTTGCACTGCCACTGTTTTTTCCTTACTATCGTAAAAACCAACCCGACGAGCGTTCCTAACTGAACGCGGGCGCTGCCGGTTAATTGTGTATATTTTGCCTCAAATGTACCTGCAGTTTTCTTTGGGCTAAACAACAGGGAGATGTATGGCAAGCGCCAGCGGTTCACAAGTTTTGAACGCTTATGACTTTATTAACCGCTTGGCTTTCGAAGCCTCTGTGGGATGCTGTTACAACAGCCGTTACGACGGAATGCCGTGTGGCTCTACTTGGGTTCAGTGAGCGAGCTACGGCAACAAGGCGAGCCCCTAAAGTGCTCTGCACTCAAAAGAGGGAGAGAGAGAAACTGTCACAAACTGGCCTCTAGTGCATCGGCCTTGAGGAAGCCCATAAGACCTTTTATATCCCACACCGTAGTGTGCTTTCCTGGGAGCTTAGACGCCTTCCATGCAAAGGTTTCTGACCAGCATCAATCTTCGCACTGTTGCCCATGCTGACAAGAAGCGCAGACAAGCACAGAAGACGTGTTTAGTGCCTTCCTGAACACCACAAATGGAATGCAAGGGAGATTGCAACAGCCTGATGTTGAAGAGAAAGTTTTTGGTAAAGGAAACATTGAAGTGCAGCTGATCTATTGCAGAGGTGACCAGTTTGCGGCATAAGGGTTTTGTGTAAGATAACCATGTGGGAAGTGCGAGGACCAGCATTTCATTACAGCGACAGGCAGTGTTACAGCTGTTGAAATAGCTTACCCTCAACGCACGGCCATGCGAGTTTGAGTATGCGTAAGCAAAGAGAGGGTTTGACAACTTCCGGTTTGTATCGTGTAATCATTACGCACCCTGTAATAACGAAAAACTGTTCATGTTGCAGAGACATTGGTGCTGGTGTTGTGAGATCCAGTAATGTCTGTTTAGCACTTTAGTTTTCCTCAGTGCCGGGCAAATGACGAGATTGAAGTGACTATGGAAATGTTGGCCTAAGCACTCGTTTCCTTTGTGTCACAGGCTACCACACATCCGAAGATTATTCTGATTCATAACTTGACCGTTAGCTGTAGCATTAACAAATATCTGTTTACGCATAGCTAGGTTTCTGCAAAAGGACGTCATTTTCATTCTCAAAATTTCGACCGATTGCTTACCGCGATAAAGTTTTGATGGAGAGAATAGACTTTACTAGCATTCAGTCTGTTACAACACTAAAGAGTAACATGTCAATGCCTCTGCTCGCATCAAAAAAGACGAACAGAATATGAGCAACACCTTCGCTTAATTGATAACTTGTTAGCTAGGCAGCAACACAGACGGTTTGAATGAATTGCTTAACACAAAGCCTGCAACGCATCACGTAATGATCGCACATTAGACAAGTCACATTCATTCAAAGGTTTTGAAACTATACCATCGTCCGCGTCGCTGCCGTCATCGGGCCGTTTCTTCGACTGCATCTCGTCAGTAATGTCGCCTTCCTCGTTGATGGCTTCCATCCTCTCCAAGAGCACAGAAATCCTGTGCGTATTTCCGGCCACTGTCGAAATCCCGCTGGAGAGGTCTACCAGGTTGCTGAAGCAGCTGATCAGGTACATCGAGACAAACGTGTTCTTGCTTATGAGACCGCTGAGATCAGCCGTCGAGATGTCATCATAGGCGCCACTGAACAACGGCACCGCAATGATGAGAAAACTGAGGATACTCCCGGCATAGTCCGTGAAGTAGACGCCCAGGTTCAGGGGCAACTGACGGTTGTAAACGCACTGCTGCGCCTTCACCAGTGCAACCAAGTGGTTCTCCGTCGAGTCGAGCTCCGCGAATTCGCCGTCCAAAAACGCGACGGCCTCCGAGTTGGCTCTGACCTGCGCGTGCTTGTACCGGAACCGGCCCTCCTGCTTCTCCAACTCGTAAACCCGTGGCACGACTCTTGTGATTAGAAGCTTACTCAAAGCCGTGCTGAAGATGAAGTAGATGAAAACGGCCAGCGGCCCGATGAAACCGGCCACATTGAAAGACTGGTAGCTGTAGTAGCCTATGGTGAACGGGGATATGAGGAGAGTGGGGACAATGTCGCACAACACCTGGCACAGCCGGTCCACGTCCTGTGTGATGCGCTGGTCCGGGTTGTCGATGCCCGTCTCGACCACGTTGATGCGGTAGTGGACCTTCCGCGAGAAGTAAAGCTCCTGCAGGCGTTTGGTCAGAAGTTGTCGCCACTGAACCGTCACCGTGCTCGACACGTAGCGCTTGCAGCTTTTGACGCACGCCACCATCGCGATGAGAACGAGGCAAAAGGCGGTGTGGTTCACGAAGCCCCACCAGTCCTTTTTGCCGAGGACGACGTAGTACTGGGCCGTCGTGAGTCCAACCTGGTAAACGATTACCTCGTACGTCACCGACAGAACTAGGAGGACGAGCATCACGAGGACGGCGCCGGTGTTAGAAAGCACGATGGCGGAAAGTCTGCGGAAACGGCGGAGGAATAGACAGTCCAGAGCGAGTCGCTCCATCTCGGCCGAGCTTTCGCTCGGCTCCACGTTTCTCGCGGGGCCCATGTTGATGGACGCGATGCGCTGATAAGTCGGAGGCGCCGACATCTTCACTTTCTGCGCTGCGGGGAAGACTCCTCCTGCCTTGTCAAGTACCCTTCCTGTCAGCTGAGACGGTGTTCACTCGAGCGAGCAGCCCATCCGAAACCGACTTCGATAGAAGCAATCCGTCGACACGATAGCGGCGCTCGAAGGAGCCGGCTTCAAGACTGAGTGCGTTGATGCCTAGTCGCCTTTTGGTCACTGAGCAAAGGCTCAACAGGGGTGAGTGATAAGACCAGCGGAGTGACCCGCCCGACAGCTGATATGAGAGCAGTGTGCTTTTTGTTGCGACAGATGCCATGGCAAACAAACAAACAAAAAAAAAAAAACAAAGGCATGGAGGTATGATGCACAGACAAGCGTGGATGTACGCATATAAGCGCTAATGATGATGATGGTCAAAGTTCCAATGTTCTCTTGAAGAAAATGACGCACTAAGCTTTAATTGCTACAAAATTTACAGTAAAAATATTTTTGTGCCTGCTCAAAACCAGTGACATCGGCCCTGTCATAAGAACTCCCTATTCGCCTAATATTTTAGCAATGTTAAACTTGTTTCGCCGTAACCGCATGCCTCTCCTGAAGCGGAATATCTGTTATTGGGCCTTAGAAATGGCAGAACGACAGCCGATGCATGTCGTCTTGATTTTCTCCTAAATGCTATTTTTTATTCTTCGTAAATGTTCCCACCTAATTTAAAAGCCTGCTCACCATGCAACAGGGATTTATGCACACACCCCTAACACCCCCCCCTCCAACACCCCCCCCCAGAAAGACTTCGACCCCCCCCCCCCAAAAAAAAAAAGATTCCACAACCACAAGCACCCTGCCTAGGGATTCATACAACACCCCCCCCCTTCCCCCCCCCCAAAAAAAAAAACATACCACCGACACCCCCCCAAACCCCTGCCATGCAATTGTGTTGATTGCGTTTAATCTGTGCATTTTTTAATCACTCATCCTCTCGGTTAAGTGAGAGAGCGGACACACGTTTATTCTTTTTTGTCGAGATGTAGACGTTAATGAATATGACATCCCATCCAATAGAAGCTACTGTCCATGGAGGCTACTGTCATTGGCGCGCACATGAGTAGCTGAAAGTAGGAGCGTTTTTATGCATGGATCATTTCGACATCTAAAAGTCTTCAAACGGTATCGGTAAATTTGATGGGTCAGTGAACTACTAAATTTTAGGGGCCTTACGAACTATAGGGCAACTAAAGTTCGCCTGGACATAGCCGAGCATAGCCCCGGATAAGGTGGCTAGCCATCTTTCGCTCGCCGCCGGCGGAGAGCGTACGCAATCAGAAATCCATGGAGGATGCAGAAATCCAACGGGCTGCGGACTAGCAGTGTCGCCTGCTGTTGAAGGAGCCAAGATAGAACGCGAGAGTTGATGGGATCTATCGCTAGCTGGAGCCACTGGAAATGTTAGCGTGCTCTTGTGCAGTCTTTGAAGGCGACCGTTCCGGCACAACAGATATTTTCTCATTTTCATTGGTTTTCGAGTTCAAGAGCGCCTAGAAGAAAGTTTCCGGTTGGCTACGTAGTAATAGATTCCAATCATAGAGGGTTTTAATTGCCGAGTTCCTATCAAGGTGGGAAGCAGCAGCATCCCGGGTAATCATTGGGAGCCCGGATGACGAATCCCTTGTCACGTGATACCCTTGGCTGCTGTTCCGAAACGGTTTCTGACCCCATTGGGAGCGGCTAGATCAGCAGACATATATGACAGCTCGCGCTTCAAATTCACCTAAAACTGAATCCACTTTTGTAAAGTTCACCTCAGGCCTACTGGGGCCGTTAAGAAGGACGTTGCAATAGACGTGAATCAAAAGGAGAAACATTTATATCATCTCAGAGTTAGTTTAGACGCATAAAACTTTTCAAACAATGTTTATTTCATGTTCCCATAACTTACCAAATAGGAAAAGTTCAAATTTATTGCATTATACAGCGCATGGTGAGATTGACGTCCACTTGTTTTGTGCACCTGGTTTCGATGCTCAAACCGACTCCACAAGGTTTCTATGAGTTATCTTTTTGTGGGACCTCGCTTCAAGATAGCAGCTCTTATAGGCCCGAAACATTGCATTTTTTTTTTCTCCGTACAACCTCCGATTGATCGGAACCTCGATCATGATGCATGCGCGTACCTCTGCGGTCAACTGTAGGTGCGACTCCTTGGTTTATAATAAGGGCGTCTGAGGCCAAAGAGCGCCAAGACAATGTTTGTTTTGTCACATTTGTTAAAATGCCATGGCGATGATTGTGATGTACTTGATAAAAATAGTGTATATATGGGTGTAAAGGGCCCTTACTCTAAGAAGCGAAGATGAATAAGATGAGAGGTAACAGTGACGATGTTTATGTGTGTGCTGAGAGCGCCATAACATAGCAGGGATGGCGGTGACGTCCCTGGCACGTTATGAAAACGCTCAGAACCGCCCTCACTATTTGCATTGGGTGGATCTGATGTCACACATGGTATGAGATGAGTGCTAAAAATCCAATGTCAGCGAGATAGGCTAAAAGGCGTTCACTTCTAATCGGGGGTTGATCAGATAAAAACAAGGATGGGTGTAAGGGTATCGTGTAGGTGCATAGTTCTGGGAAGTGTCGTTTCCTTGCGTCATGGTATGCCAAGCATTCAATCAATACATGGAGGACTGTAAGTCTTCGTCCGCATTTCTCACAAGATGGTGGTGGGGTTCCGTTTAAAAGGTATGAGTGTGTAGCGTGTGTGTGACCTATTCTTAATCTGCATATTGATATTTCTGTGAACCTGTTCCGTTTCTCTGTGTTGTATTTCCCTATGTGTGGTTTTATAATGTGCAGTTTGTTTTCGATTTGTGTGTCCCACGTACTGTACCTGCCAGCGCCTCCGAAGCATACTCCGAACTAGTGGTTTCATGTCTAGGTAGGGCACATGTGGGATATCTACAACACTGCGGATAGCCGCCACAGTAGCATTCTGGTCAGCAATTTCATTTCCTGAAATTCCACTGTGCCCAGGTACCCAGAACACTACTACAGTCAATTTTAGAGCGTAAGCAGACATTATGGATTTGATAAGACGGTTTAAAATAATGTTTCTAGTTGGTTTTCCTGAATGGAGAGCTAATACTACACTCAGGGAGTCTGTAAAAATAATGGAACTGTGTATTCTGGTTTCTGTAATGTGTTCCACAGTGGTTAAAATGCCGTGTGCCTCAGCTGTAAAAATACTGGTATTTTTGTTCATTGTCTTTGTGGTAGCAAAGTTTGGGCCGTGTGCAGCGCATGACACAGAATGGGCGGACTTGGAGGCATCTGTGTAAAACGTTGTGTAGGGGTATTTGTGTCGTAGATGTAGGAAGTGCTGCAAGATGAGTTCTCTTGGTGCAGTTCTTTTGTTAATGGCTCTGAAAGATAAATCACAAGAAATCGGGGACATTTCCCAGGGAGCAACAAGGTCTGTGATCGAAGTTTTGTAAGTCTCGCTAAAAGAAACCCCAAGCTCTTCAGCGTGCACTCTCACTCTCAACGAAAAAGGCATAGATATAGAGGGCCGACTGAGAAACGAGTGCATGGCAGAGGTGTCATTGACAATAAACGAAGAAGGGTGATTTTTTATGGATGTTGCCTTCATGGCATACAATAGATCTGTGTATAAGCGCTGGTCTTCCAGGCACCACTGGTCACATTCCACATATAGGCTTTGTGCAGGACTCGTTCGGAAGGCTCCTGTCGAAAGGCGAAGCCCAAGGTGCAGAACAGGGTCAAGCATTTTTAAAGCGGTTTTCGAAGCTGACCCGTATACTACGCTCCCATAGTCCAGCCGCGACTTCACTAAACTGTTGTAGAGACGCAGCAGGCACATCTTATCTGCGCCGTAGGAGTGGTGGGATAGGACTTTTAGGATATTCATTGCCTTTATACATTTTATTTTGAGTAGCTTTATATGTGGAATAAATGACAGCTTTTCATCTAGCACAATCCCTAAAAACTTGTGTTCCTTCTTCACAGGCACGGATCCACTGAGGTGGACGGTGGGCTCAGGATGAATACCACGCCTCTTGGAAAATAAGACACATGTGCTCTTTTGAGGATTTAGCTTAAAGCCATTTTCGTCGGCCCATTTTACAAGCCTGTTTGTGGCAAGTTGTAACTGCCGTTCACAGATAGACAGGTTACAGGACCGGAAACTGATATGAACATCATCCACGTAAATGGAGTAAAAAATGGTACGGGGCAGAGCTTTTCCAAGTGTGTTCATCTTAGCTATAAAAAGTGTGCAACTATAAGTACTCCACCCTGAGGAACGCCATTTTCTTGCATATACAGCGCGGATACTGCAGCCCCGACCCTCACTCTGAATGTTCTTTCAGACAAATAGTTTTCAAGGGCATTTAACATGTTACCACAAATTCCAAAAGATTTCAGGTCTCGCAGGATGCCGTAGCGCCAGGCAGTGTCATATGCTTTTTCTAGATCAAAAAATATGGACATACAAAACTGTTTGTTAACAAAGGCATTTTTCACATAGGATTCAAAAGCGACAAGTTGGTCTGTTGTTGATCTGCCCGACCGAAAACCTGCCTGGCAGCTGTCCAGAATACCATTGTATTCCAGGAAGTATAGTAACCTTCTGTTGATCATTTTTTCGAACAGCTTGCACAAGCAGCTGGTCAGGGCAATTGGACGATAACTTGAAACACAGGATGCATCCTTTCCCTCTTTCAGCAGTGGCACAACAATAGCCTGTTTCCATGCCTTAGGAAAGTGCCCAGCACGCCATATTCTGTTAAATAAAATCAGGAGAGTATTGATTGTGTCTGTATGAAGGTGTTCGATCATGCCGTACGTAATGTTATCTGCACCTGGTGCCGAAGGCTTGCAACCAGCCAACGCAGTCATGAGCTCGTGAAGGGAGAATGGAGAGTTATAGGAGTCGTTTGATTGCTTGTGGTCATGTATGGACTTCCGCTCAGCTGACTTTTTGTAGTGTATAAATGTGCTTGTGTAATGTGAAGAGCTTGAGACGTGTTCGAAGTGTTGTGCCAACGCGTTTGCCTGGTCCTCCAGGGTGCCACCAGTGGTGTCAACAAGGGGTAAGCCATGTGTGCTTTGTCCATTTAGTTTTCTTATCCTGTTCCAAACCTTTCTTGTATCGGTGAAAGAATTTATTGAAGTTAAGAAGGACCTCCAGGTATTGTTTTTGGCCTGACGGCGAATGCGCCTTCCCATGGCTTTGGTGCGCTTGAACGCTACAAGGTTGTCCGCAGTGAGGTACCTGCGAAGAATGCCCCACGCCTTGTTCTGTGCCTGGCGTGCTTGTCGACACTCTTCATTCCACCAGGGCCGCCTTAGGTTACTTGTGTTACCAGAAGTCTGGGGAATGAAGTTCTCTGCAGCGTCAAGGATATGTGCCGTGACAAGGCTACAAGCTTCATCAATACCCAAGTGTTCTATGGAACTGTATGTGAGTTGAGATTTCTGCTTAAATTTCTCACAGTCTGCAGCGGTTTCTTTAAACCTTTTAGTTGAGGTGGGAGTGTAAGGGTCTCTGTCTAGGCATCTCAGGAATACTGGGAAATGGTCACTTCCAAGCGGGTTTTTCTCCACCTGCCACTCGACGAGTGGAAAAAGAACAGCAGAACCGATTGCCAAGTCTATGTGTGAGTAAGTGTTGTGTGTAATGTTATAATATGTGGGCTGTTTTTTGTTGAACAAACATGCACCAGATGATACTAGGAAATGTTCAATCAAGCGGCCCCGAGAGTCAGTTCACCCAGAACCCCAGAGTTTGTTGTGTGCATTTAGGTCTCCAACTAAGATAAATGGTTCGGAAGCTCATTTACCAACGACTCAAATTCTGAGGTAGACAATTGATGATCCGGGGGAATGTATAAGGAACATATTGTAATCAGCCGACCAAAAATGATCACGCGGACAGCAACTGCCTCAAGGCTGGTGAGTAGTCTAATGGACTGGGATGGAATGGATTTTCGCGTCACAATGGCAACCCCACCAGATGAATGAGCAAAGGCATCTCTATCTTTCCTGAAGGCAGTGTATAGTTTAAGAAAGTTACTTTGCTTGGGATTCAGGTGTGTCTCTTGGAGGCAAACAATACTGGATTGATGTTTATAAAGGAGTTCATATACATCATCCAAGTTTTTTATGAGACCCCTACAGTTCCATTGAACTATGTTTTCAACAGCTATTATGGATTAAAGATAATAAAGATGTAGTTGAGAGGTTGCTATTTTGGTTCATGTCAGTGAGTCTTGTTTAGGGCCTGTTGTACGATGAGGTGGTTTTTTCCCACGGCCAAAAGTGCCGCGGTGCTCATTTTGCACCTGCTGGGCAGGTTGAGATGCCGAGGTGTCCATGTTCTCGTCTGACAAATCAGGCGGCACCGACATGGTGTCCATCCGACATCCACCTCGCGGATTGGTTCCTGAGGTGGCTGCAGGCTTCTTGGTTGGAACCTGCTGTGCGGGAAGGGAAGGAGTACGTGTGGGGCCACCTGAGTTCATGCTCTCAATGCTCTCGGGTGTCGTGCGGGCCAATGGAGCTGGACTGGAAGAGGCCGGACCAGTCCCAACAGCGCCCGTCACCACATTCTCCACGGGCTCCGCAGACGTAGTGGCGGGGTGCTCGGCTGTGGACGGCAGCCCAGCAGGAGGAGGAACCACCAGGGCCTCTGCTGTAGAGGCAGGAGCTGGTGGTTGCTCGGAGGGGGTTAACGACAGCGACACATCAGCTAAGCTGCATTGTGTCGCAGTACTAACCAAACGTCGCCCCAACCCCCGGCGGGCGGCGTCTGCATAGGATGCAGCCGAAAACAGCGCTTTTGGCGTGCTTCGGGGAAACTGATATTTTCGGTTACTTTGATCTGAATGATCTCTTTTTTTTTCTTGAAAGATGGGCAAGATCGTGAGTATGCAGCGTGTGAACCACTGCAGTTCGGACATTTCATGATTGTGTTTTTGCAGTCATCAGAAGAGTGATCATTATCGCCACATTTCGCACAGGTGAGCTTGCCACGGCAAGCTAGAGTTCCATGACCGTAGTGTTGACATTTAAAGCATCGCCTCGGGTTTGGAATGTAGGCGCGTACACGACAGCTAAGGAAAGCTGCCTTCACTGTCCCGGGCAGGGTAGAGCTAGCAAATGTTAGGATGATGTGTCGGGTCTTGATCTCTGCTCCATCTCTTCTCATAATAATTCTACGGACGCCAACAACACCTTGGTCATGCAGTCCCTGAAGGAGATCATCATCTGTCTCATGGAGGAGTTCTTTGTCAGAGATAACACCTTGGACAGTGTTTAGCGTGCGGTGTGGCGTAACTGTGACAGTCAAGTTGGCAATTTTTCCTTGCTTCAGGAGATTCTGACTTTGGTTTTTTCGCATAACATCAACAAGAAGGTCTCCAGAGGGCATCTTTTTGGCATTGTAGTCTTATCCAACAATGTTTTCAATGCACTTGGCAATCAAGAAAACTGACAGGTCGGTGATAGGTTTTTCGTCGGTCGAGTGTACAACAAGGTATTTGCTGAAAGCTGCCTGGGGTGGTTGGGTGCGGAGTGCTTCGGTGCGACCCCTTTTAGGAGGTCGATCAGGGTGTTTTGCGGGAGCTGAGAAGATAGCCATAGAAAATGGAATCAATTCGGTGGCAAGGCCAGTCGCCCACCACCGAGCCCAAAAAGGGAACGTGGCTTTGAAGCGCACGTTAACTGTACCTCGCCACTATAACCCTATGCTCGGGATCTAGGGTGAAGCCTTCGTACAGGGTTAACCCTCACCGCCTGGAGAAAAAACGGAGAAATAAGGAAGAGAGAAGATGACAGGACAGGGTTAGGAAAGACGATAGGAAAGCAAAAGAATGAAGAAGAGGACAGGAAAAGGCGACTGGCTGATTCCCCCCAGGTCGGGTCAGACTGGGGGCACCGTCTACGGGAAGCGGGGGCCGAAGTGGTGTGTTGCCTCTGCCAGGGGGCCATGAAGGTCCAAAACAACCCTGGCTTTGGCTCAACCACCAGGATGCCCTTTTCCCCGGACACGGCAAAGCCACGCACAGCCGGGACGTGGGTGGGTCCAACCCACATGTGCTCGGGTCCGTGGTGTTGCAAGACACCAAGTGCCTACGACAGTAGGCACCCCTGCGGAGCTCGGGACCGAGGTGGCGCTACTCACCAAAACACCTTGAGTACACAAGGTGCCCCCTGCGGGGGGTTTATAATACTCCGTGGTCTATAATAATATTGATAATACACCTCAATATATCTGTGTTTCATTTAAAAGTCGAAGCTTTCGTAGTGGGACCGATCGATAGCGTCTGTCAAAGAACTAATGCACTTCCCCATAGACCGGTTAGTCGACCGGAAAGTTCAGGTAAGATCTCTGAACACAGGGCGAGTGCGTGAAACCGGTGTCAAAACGGTTACTTGAGGATCGCGAGAAAAGAACGGTTGTAGATAAGACGCACGAGAAAGCTTGCCTTGATATGCCTTGATCTCATAAACCACGTACCGGTATACTTTTACCCAAATAGTTCATAGATGCATTTACTTAATGCACAAAAAATCGTGGCATGGGTTTTTTTTCTTTGTTCGCGATGGGGGTATTGAAGGTTTGCCGATCGATTGGGCGCACTGTCTGCGCACGTTGGGCGAACTTTTACCTTTCGCGCTTCTCTCAACTTTATTTTGGACGAAATGGTAAATCTTAAAATGTTCTCACGCATGCTGCTCATCTCTTGTTTGACAGTTCATACGACTTTACCAGCGTTCGCTACAGGATCAGCTCCAATCAGAAGTGCGATTCCCTGTACAGCTGGCATATTCGTGGGTAAATTAGCTTATCGGCGGTAAGTCCTCCATTAATTAAAGGAGCCATGAAGACAAAATACAAGTTAGGTTTATTAGAAAGACTGCTTAGTCCGGATAACAATGATACCAATATCATCGCAATCGTCGAACAAATAACGGACATATGAAAGAAAACGTGTGAAGCAGTCGCGACCCCTTAGCTACCCTAGCCGATTTCCCGCAACTTTTTTATGACGTCACGGAACCTTGTTTGTGCGATTGGCGGCCGCCTAACTGACCTGTCGCGACGACACATGACTGGACGTCTGTAATGGGGCCTCTAGTTCCAATTGACCGCATCACTTGAATGCTAACGTGCATGCAGTTAACGCACTGAAAAATATGTTTTATTGGGCATCCTCGATTTACCAGTCCTGGACGGTCCGCGGGAAGTCCGAGGACTGCCTTCGGACTGGGAGCCCCATAGGAATACATGGGAAAATCGAGCGCCGGATCGCGTCTCGGGCAGTCCGCGGACGATCCGGGACTGATAATCGAGGAGGGCCATTGTTGGCCCGTATGACGTCATTCTTGCTCATAACCCGTCACTGTGGCGCAAAATTTGAAAGTTTTAAAATAATTATTGCTTTTTTTTCGTTAAAAAAAACATCTTTTGTGGCTGTAATGGAGCTGAGTGAGATACTGAATCCTAGTTCTTTCAAATTAAACGAAGTTGTATTTTCTCTTCATGGCTCCTTTAACCCCAATTTTCTGCACAAACGCGCTTGCCATCACCCGCTTCTCTGTTTTTGCCAAATATCGCTTGCAAGAGCAATTGTTTCCTATTTTGCGCCAGGGATCGATTACAGCTTTTGGCAGACCCGACTTGTCGATTTCCTTGGTACAGAATATATATCGTGAAAGTAAAAGCGAGCATAGCTAGATATTAGACGGAAGTGGGCCTTAACGTTAAAAGTACACTGAAGTGATTTTGCCAGACTTTTGTTATTGTTTGCATTGCATGGAGTGGCTCAAATGAACACACTACTCATCGTTTATCCGGTAGATAAAGAAGTATTTAATTTATGAAGCATGAAAGAAGAAATGATACCATATGCGTCATCTGCGGCGGGCGCAACAAATATTAGCAGTGACGCGCATACGAGATGCGGTGTTGAGTGCTCTATAGGGAGCATTCAGAAGCAGTTCAGCCGCGATGCCGCAAGGCCTTGTGGGAAGGGCGACTCGACGATCCGCCATAACGTTGGCGGTAGTTTTCTGGTGTGCTTGTTGGTTAGCAGCCTGTGGGTGGCGGTTAATAGTACTTCACTACTACGTACACTGCTGCAACACATCGATGCGATCGAGGTGGATGTGGAAACGGGTCAGCTGGTGAGCTTCCTTTTGGCGTCTGACGCTGTGCACAAGACGAAAGAGATGTCGACAAAGCGTCGCGCCGAGCGCACTCGGGGTGGTTTCGTCCTGTCAACGGCGGTGGCATCAACAGGCAAGATACACACCAAAGTTTACTGCGATCATTTAGTTTCTGGTAAGTATATTTACAGCTCCGCATGTGCATGCGCTGTTTTCGAGCGTGCCGAGCGAGCGCGCTGGCACTGTATCGAGCTTCTCACTTTGCTGCTCAAGCGCGATCTCGCTGGATCTGAAAACAACAGAAAAATGTAATGAACGATGCCGTCTGGTCCTAATGTTGCGTGTGAGCACTAATAGGTTTGAGTTGCGTGTCAGAAGGGCAGAAGGTGCCTCCGCATAATCGTTACCGCCCACGACGCGCACAAACAATGCGCAGCAACAATCGTCGAGCTTAGGTGCTCGAAGTCGAGTAATCAACCGCAAATTTATCTGACAGTACGTGTCCCCCTGACCGTAATCATCTGCCTTATCACCCGGGTTTTTCACGCGGAAAGTGCGAAGCGATGGCAGCTAGAATGTTCTATGAAAAAGCTTGAAACGTACGCTGTTATGTTCCAACATGCACAGTACGCGTACAGCTCGGCGCTGATTAAATAAAACCCCTCGATGTCCTGATTGTTTCCTCTTATCGCCGCCAACAATTCTGCGTCTGCTTGCATTTTGCGGGGAAACTACCTGATAGATGACGCGGCTCTAAGACTTAAAGGAGCCATGAAGAGAAAATAGAACTTTGTTTAATTTGAAAGAACTAGGATTCAGTATCTCACTCAGCTCCATTACAGTCACAAAAGATGTTTTTTTAACGGAAAAAAGCAAGAAGTATTTAAAAACTTTCAAATTTTGCGCCACAGTGACGTGTTATGAGCAAGAATGACGTCACACGGGCCAACAATGAAACATAATTTTCAGTGCGTTAGCTGCACGTTAGCATTCAAGTGATGCGGTCAAATGGAACTAGAGGCCCCATTACAGACGTCCAGTCATGTGTCGTCGCGACAGGTCAGTTAGGCGGCCGCCAATCACACAAACAAGGTTCCGTGACGTCATAGAAAAGTTGCGGGAAATTGGCTAGGGGGTCGCGATTGCTTCACACGTTTTCTTTCATATGGATCCGTTATTTGTTCGAAGATTGCGATGATATTGGTATCACTGTCATCAGGACTAAGCAGTCTTTCTAATAAACCCAACTTGTATTTTGTCTTCATGGCTCCTTTAACCTATAGGTACGTCAAAGCTACTTCGATTGAGGTATTTGCTCACTCTTTGCAGCACAAGTTGGACACATGGTGTCCTGATTGTCTGCCTAGTGGTTATGAGACAAGTGCAGTACATAGTGAGGTGGATCTTCTTTCTTGTGTTTTATTACATCCACCAGTTTATTTGCAACAGCAGTACTGACAGCAGAAAGGGGGTGTTGTGCGCTAATTACACTGTGAGGCATTGTTCTGAACGCTGCCCTGTTATGTTCATGTGCGTGGAAATGTGTGCTGTTGTGCTATGGATATTGTCATTGACACTGCATAAGATGCAGGGTGAGGAATTCCCGTACAATTGTTGCAGGCATAAATGACGGTCCATGAAAGCCGAAAAAAAGAAGCACCATGAATTAATATAGCTCAGTACTGCAACCTTCCAGCTCAAATCGTCCAAATAATGGCAGTGTGAATGGATGCGTTGACATCGGTGACACAGCTATAGAGGTCGTAATTTATTGCAGTGAAGTTTTCATGTTTCTTTTTTTCT
Source organism: Haemaphysalis longicornis (assembly GCF_048455015.1). Lineage (NCBI taxonomy): Eukaryota > Metazoa > Arthropoda > Arachnida > Ixodida > Ixodidae > Haemaphysalis > Haemaphysalis longicornis. Next base: position 86,613,293 of record NW_027526204.1, read on the forward strand.
TACTGGCTGCCTTTTTGTTTGCAGGGTCAGAACTACAATGATTGTGAAAGATGTACACACATGACAGGACGTTCAAAACAAAATGGTTTAGCTTGTAGTTGCATTTGAGGACAAGACGTGCAACTATGCCACTATTTACACAGCCCCTCCCCTTTTCTGCAGGTCAGTCAAGCGACTCGGACAAGGATTGTGGAACACCGGGGGCTCAATGTGTATGTGCACCTGCTTACATTGCAAAGGGACCAGAACAAGGATACTTACGGCACACCGTGCCCACATGCTTCATACAGGCATTTGGAACTTTGGTGGCAGTTGTAGCATGGGTTTCGAAGTGTTTATTGACAGGCCACCTATAGTGCAAAGACATGGTCAGAGCTACAAGAATCACAATACTGCCACGTTTCTATTTGGGATTGCCCGACAGCGAGTCATGACTTTTATTTGTGAAGGCTGGAGAGGCAAGACAAGCAACAGGACGGTGACAGAGTACAGCATACTCGACAGCTTGCCACCAGGTGATAGCGTATTATTGGCAGTTGTGAGTGGTTCAAATGTAACATCAGCTCGACTGCTTTAGGAATCAGAGCCTGACAATGTCGTCTCTCTGAGACGTGTGCGTACATTTGCTCTTCTGTACATAGAAATTCACGCATGTAATAAACGTCTCCCCTTTCTCATAGACCATTCTGTGGCTAAGTGGTTCTTATAAATATACAATCAAATTTTACACAAGTAAAAAAACACACTTCAAGGGGCTGCTTATGTGTGCACAACAAAATGGCAATTGAGATTAAAAATGAGATGAACACTTGCATACACACATTTGCAAACATTAAGCGATGATAGGGAACAAAGAACGACGAGACACATTTGGGGTACAACTTTCATTTTAAGCTCACCAGCGGCAACTCCAGGAGAAACGCTGCGACTGCCTCCTTACAAGAAAAGATCATAAGCAATGTGCTCACAACATGGTGCTTCCACTACGCAACTACTAATTGATACACCATTACACACAGACGTCGACAAAGAATAAGCATTGAGGTGAGTCAGACACATTGAGCTTCTACATCCATTCAGCAGCAGCCATGGCTCCAGTGGCTCTGTTGACAGAGCCTAGGAGTTGTTCACCTGCGAATGTAAACAGCGTGGTTAAAGGGTGATGAAGTATGTATTGGGCACAGTGAAAACAAATGTCAACAGTACTTGTAGCCATCAATAACAAAGCTTGTGTAAAGGTTACTGCAGTCAATCGTTATGAAATGGGCTGCTGAACTGAAACAGAGGGGCATAAGAATCCGTGAGCGAATGAGGAAAAGTTAAGTATGAGCAAAATAATGCTTACGAGGTGCTCAACAAAAACTAGGCCGGGAGGGCTGAAACTGATTTACCTGGCTACCCTCTCCGTGCAGTTTTTTCGCAACGTGGTTGCAATTGTCCACGAAAAGCATGACCCTGTCGGGGAGTGAGTTGCGAGAGTGTTCCCGTTTCATTGCTGCGCTCGAACGCTGCCGAGATCTGCCGAGCACGAAATGCGCCGTACGAACACCGGCTTCGCGATAGTGATCATTCAGCATTTTTAGCCGCTAGCTGGAGAGCGCCCGAGTGTGAGCTTATCAGTAACATAACATAACATATGAAACATAGCCAAAACGTATCGAAACAAACGAGACAGGACTAGCGTGCCGTTGTTTTTCGCGTTTTTACCTCGCCCCGTCCTTCCGCAGTCTCGCAAGAGTTGCTGCAAGTGCGATCGCTAGCTTCCAGCACCGCTATTTCTGTAGTACGAAATTATAAACACAGTCACTGCCGCTAATCCAAAGTGATACGGGCCAGGTCTTTTTAAAACGTAGCGAAAAGTGCTTACCTTTCCGCGCACAACGACGCCGCAGCCAACTTGCTTCAGCTGTGGCCGCTGAACGATATCAGCCACTAGTCAAACGGTTGTGGTCACCTAGTGACTTAACGGTTATACAGTCAAACGCTTGCATAACGAAGCGTGCGGGACCGTTGTAATTGTTCGTTACACACGTCACTTCGTTATATGCGTCGCGCACTAAATTGACACCCTATAAAGCAGATAAGCATATATAAGAAGCTGAAGTTTATTCAATCTTACAAGAAGATGAAGGTTACAAAGCAAAATTATACAGACGAGGGTCCCATAGTCGAGACTGCACCAGGACCCTCGGTTAAATATTACATAGAAGAATAAAACACAGTGAAAGCCGCTAGAATCATATTATACAGTGGAATATTATAGAGCTATATGCATTGCAGAGTAGTAATATAAATTATAAAATATAATTATAAATTATATATATAAGGTACCTTCTGAAAACCGACAGCTTCCTGTTCGTGCATATACCGAATAGAGAAACGGAGCGAGAGCCCGTTGTCTTACCAATTGAGCTACGAGCACACGCAGATACAGGGGAGACAGACGGTGTATTCACCGAGCACAGCTGTGGGTTTACCCCCTGCGTTCTCGCTGAATGCCACGTGATAGCGTCACGCGACCTCTCGTGCCTCTGTGCGCTCCGTCCACGGCACGTGTGGCGGCCGTGTGCACCAGTGGTTTGTCCAGGTAGACCTCGAAAAGTTTGGACTCGTGTGCAATACCGATACCAAACAACCGGCTACCATACGTGGAATGTGATTTGAGTTAACTTTCACGAATAATATAACTGCGCTGAAAACGCAAAGTCTGAGTGCGTATCACACCGGTCATCAGTCCGTTCTGAACATTGTGCTGAAGTGAAATAATAAATAACGTGTTACAGGTACAGTGTAATGTGTGAATAACGCAACCGGACCGTAGGCACCCGTGGTAGGTGGTGTATAAAGCGTCGCTTTCGAAACGCCCTCCACAGGGTGAATTGGCCCGCACTTTTTAAGTGCGAATGCACTTTATAAGCGACCCCAAACCATCCACCGCCGCCGGCGGCGGCGGCGGCGGCGTCTGCAGTGCTCCTCTATATTTAAAAAAGAAACAGCATCCGGCGCCAGGTTTCGATTTGCGGCCGCAGCGCGACGCTCTACCGACCAAGCCACGGACGCGACGGTGATATCAGTGTTAGTGACGCGCCTTATATCTTTAACGCATTCAAACTACGTCGTCAGCGGCGTGCGTTGGCGACTCAGCGGCGTTATAGCGGCTTGATAACTGCGTGGTGTACACGTGATACTACAAACCCGATGGAAGAGAAGGCGGCGAGGCGGTGGGCTACGGGGGCCGAGCGCAAGCGCCGCAAGCGGGCCGACAACCGTGCATTCGCACTTTCACATTCTCCCCCTCGGGGAAATGCGGGGGAATTTTTTTGGAACGCAGTGCATAACGCAGAAAAGTCTTGCGAAAAGAAATATGCTCGGTTGTGGAATGCAGGCACAGAATTGTTTACAAAATCCCGCTGTCTTGTCTGGACGTTGCATTTACGATCGCCTGCGTGACTACGAGAACTTTCTCAAAGGGTCATGCTAGCAGTCAGCTTGCTGTGCATTGCAAAAAAAAGAAGAAAGGGCACGCGTGACCCACGAGGCTTTCTGTATCGCACAATGCTGCGACGAGTGTATTCGTATGCCCAGTGTCTCGCGTGAACGGAAAAGGGATCGCATATCTTTCGAATTGATACGGGTTTCCTACCATCATTGTGTGCTTTAAGAATTCGTACAGCACCGTCGCCTTCTTCTATTTGTTATTTATTGTTGCGTAGATTTGACTCTTTCGTACAAAGGTTGCTCCCTAATGCAATAAAAAAGATGTGGCTGATAGTCAGTGCACATGTTTGTCTCCTCCTTTCTCGTGTCCCGTCTTCGGGCTGTTGTAATCGCTTAGTTCGTTTTTTTTTATTTTGCCACCCTCTGATTGGCTAGTTAGCGCACAAAATAGGCGTCGCTGAAGGAACGACGGGCATTGTGTTGCTGGAACTACGTGCGTCGCCTCCCTTCTTGGGCAAGCCGGCGGTCGTCCAGGCAGCTGGTGGCAGCGGTGGCGACGGAAGGGAGCGTATACGTCGGCGTTGGTCTTGGCGTCGGATTTGGTGAGAGCACGGTTTTATTATTATTATTATTATTAGAGTACCCTCAGGGCCTTTACGGCGTTACAGAGGGGGTGGGTACAGTGCATGAAAACAGGTAACAGTGTAGAAGTACAGGCAGTATGTAAACACAAGCATATTTCCGGAAACCAGGTTACTGCATTACATGTACAGAAAGTGCATTCTTGAATGATGCCGGATCTTCAATGGACACAATGTGGTGGGGAAGGTGGTTCCATTCCTCAGACATTTTGGGGAGAAATGAATCTGAGAATGCGTTGGTGCGGCCAGATGGAACGTTGTTGCCTTGAACGGATGGTCGACGCGGGATGATATGTACGTGGGCCGTGAGAAAAGGTCGCGTATTATAGATGGGTTGTGGAAATAGATTTTGTGAAACAGAGAGAGTCGTGAAATTTTTCTGCGATGGTGCAAGCTTGGTAGAACCAGGTTATTTTTCATTAGTGAAACACTGGAGGTACGGGAGTAGTCGGAAAGTATAAATCGAGCTGAGCGGTTTTGTACAGATTCCAGAAGAGAAATTAGGTTTTGTTGTGCAGGGTCCCAGATTGCCGAGGCATACTCTAGTTTAAGGCGAATTAGTGTCCGATAAAGTGTTAACCTGAGGGGGGATGGATCATGAGAGAAATTACGGCGAATATATCCTAAGGAACGGTTTGCGCTGCTGCAGACATAATTAATGTCTGTGTGCCATGTTAAGTCATTGCTGATATGAACACCAAGATACTTGTAGGATGTAACGTATTCGAGAGTGGCTCCGGTGATTTTGTAATTCAAGGGCTGCTGGGGATAACGTTTGCGCGTAATGGTCATGCTTTTGCATTTGTTTGTGTTAAGTATCATGTGCCATTTGCTGCACCATTTAGAGACAGTGTCGAGGTCGGCGTGTAAATTAAAGTTGTCCGTTCGGTCACAAATTTCGCGAAATTACGCAATCATCAGCGAATAATTTTATGGAGGAATTTATACCATTAGGTAGGTCGTTAATAAATATTAAAAATAGCGGAGGACCTAACTCCGAACCCTGTGGTACACCGGATTTAACATCAGTAGGGAGATAATTGCATTCGTTAGCAGTCACGAATTAGGTGCGATTGGTCAAAAAGCATTCTATCCACTTAACCACATTAGGGTCAATGTTTAGGGTACTGAGCTTAAGAAGTAATAATTGATGAGACACTTTGCCAAACGCTTTTTGAAAATCTACAAAGATGCAGTCTACAGATGAACCGCGATCCAGAGCTGATGCAACGTCCTGTGTGAATGTTAGAAGCTGAGTTTCGCATGAGTAATTTTTCCGAAAGCCATGTTGAAATGGGCTGAAAAAGGAGTTGGATTCCAGGAATGATAGAAGGTTAGAATAAATGACGTGCTCTAAAAGTTTACAGGAAATAGACGTTAACGATATTAGGCAGTTTTAGCATATCGTTACCGTGTTTGCGTTACCGTTTACGGTGTTGCCGGAAGCGCTGACGACGGTGAAGCCTGTGCCGGTAAGTTGCCGTTCGCGGCAACTCTCGCGCTGCGCAGTCTTCTCCCGCAAACACGGTAAACGGTAACGTAAACACGGTAACGATATGCTAAAACTGCCTATTGGCCGGTAATTCAAAGGAGAGCTTTGGATACCGGATTTGAAAACAGGGAAGACCTTCCCCACCTTCCAATCAATTGGCACAGCACATCACTGAAGGGATTGAAAAAAGATGTGTGGCAGGATTAGTGACGAATAAACTTCGGTGTTTTTTAAGAGCTTGGGAATAATTTCGTCTACGCCACAACTGGAAGGTTTAAGGTCATGAATCAGCTTCATAATTCCAACAGGATCTACTACAATAGGATCCATTGGAAAAAAGTTGTAATCGCATAATTGCGGCACAACATCCGCAGGACAATTCGAAAACGACTTGGCGAATACTTGATTCAGAACGCGACAACATTCGTCACTGCGCATGACCTGGTTGTGAGCATATCTAAGAGATATAAGTTCTTTTTTATTAGGTCTAATTGTCTTCCAAAACATTTTTGGGTTACTTTGGAGAAGCGAGGGGAGAGTGTTTGTAAAAAAAGACGTCCTTTGCTTTTTTTATGGCTGCACGATAAGCGTCGGAAATATTTTTGTAAGCAAACCAGCGGGATGTCTCATTTTTGCGTTTGGCTACACGAAATGAGCGTTTCTTTAGGCTTTGCAGTCGTTTTAGATCAGATGTGAACCAAGGTGAGCGTTGCTTGCCCGAAATAACAACTAAAGGAATATATTTGTTAGTCAAAAATGTAACTTTTTCTTTAAACAAGTGCCAACTGTGTTCAACCGTGCGATCAAAAAAGCCTACCATGTAGGCATCGATAAAACATTCGAGTTCTGTATTAATTGAAGCGTAGTCTCCTTTGGCGTAATTTCTTATTGCTTTGCTGTGTGTTAGCCGGCGCGAAACCACAGCTTCTAAGGTAAAATGAATGAAACAATGAGCGCTTAAACCAGGAAGGAAAATTAGGAGTCGCACAAGATCTGGAACATTTCTCAGGACCAGATCTAGTATGTTAGCGGACGTCGGACCCACTCTGGTTGGTTTGTCAACTAGCTGAGTCAAATTAAAGTCGAGACACATGTTAAAAAATGTAGTACTACCTCCTGATAGATTACTGTAAGCAGAGCAGGGCACTGACCAGTTTATTTTGGGGAAGTTAAAGTCCCCGAGCAAGAACAACGGCGCGTGTGGAAATTTCAAGACCAGGTTGTTAAGAACGTCATGTATTTTGTCACAAAAGTCAGATGTAGCATTGGGCGGACGATAACAGGCGCAAAACAGGGTGTTTTGATTATTTAAGTGTATCGAAACACAGATAATTTCTAAGACTGAATTTGTTATCACCATACTGGAAGTGAGACAATCGGCTGCAGCGTTCAATACACCGCCACCAGGTTTATTACAACGATCAGCTCGGTATACAAAGTAATTTTTATCGCAACAAAACAATTCCGAGTTTGCCTACTATGTCTGCAGCGCAGTCATCAAAAAGGGAAAACAAGGCATCGCGCTTGTTAGTGACGCTGCGCACATTTGAAAATAAGACTGACAGGTTCTTGTCGTTATTTTTTGGGCGCGGGTGAGATGTTAGGATGACACGGTATCTGAACCCCCGGACGTATCATCGATCTGCCTTGGCTTGTTCGTTTCCAGTTCGCATATGCTATCGGTAGCAGGAGAGTAGACATAGCACTTTTTGTTCAGGTAAAGCTTGTTATAGCGAATGGTAAACTGCTGGCCGCTATCCTTTCCGTACTCGTACAACTTTTTTCTCATGCTCCTCGTTGCCCTGCAAAAATCTTCGTTCACGACCACGTCAGACTCTTTCAGCTTTTTTTCGGAATTCAAGATGCTGTTTCTTCATTTGGATGAGGAGAACTTTACAATAATTGGCCGACATTTACCAGGAATGAACTTGCCTAACCTGTGGGCGCGAGATATTCGGTCGTCGCTAGTAGTCAAGTTTAAGTTCAATACGGAATTCAGGACTGCACAAACCTTTTCTTGTGGTTGTGCCCACGTCTCGGAAGAGCTGTCTGCAAGGCAATGAAATATTAAATTCTCCCTTCGTGAACGATCTTCAAAGTCATCTAGCCGTTGGTTCAGCGCCATTACTTGTGGTTGATAATTTTGCGTGGGCAGCCCTTCGGGGCAGCTGACATGTTTTTCAACTTCCGAAAGCCTATTATCGAGATCCGTAATCTGTTGCTCAAGGGATGATTGCGCCTCTTTCACTTCATTAATAGACTCCATCAGTTCATCGTGCTTTACATATATCTTGTTATGCAATGACTTAATAAGGGAAAGCAGCTCGTTGTAGTGTTTGTCAGGAACATCCTTTGGGGGGCCGGGGTTTGATTCAATATCGCCAGACATGATCAGCAGTTTTACAACATGAACACATTCGCTTGTCACAGCAATCATTACACAAGGGCATGGAAGCAGCAGCAAGCAAACATTGTTTGATCTTTTGCAATAAAGGGAAGGAGCAGAACCCACCCGCACAAGAAAAGCGAAAGGGTTGCTGTAGACTCGCATTGTTGCTGCACTTCCATGCCCACTGAAGGCGATCCTCGGGTCCCAGCTGTTTAAGTAGAGCTGCGGTGATGCGTCGGTCACTTTGGATGACGGCGGTGCGCAGAGGGCCGGGGAGTCGTTCCACAAAAACGGTTGCTGCGCTTGGCAGTCCGGAGTGTTTACTGCAGAATGCATCGCCTAGAAGCCTTGGCCGCCGAGTTGCGCAGTTGGCTGCAGTGTCTTAGCCGGGAGCGAAAGAATTTTCCACGAGGCAAGGAAGGTCAAAATCTGCACAACAAAAGCGAAAGGGTCGCTGTAGATGCGCATCGTTGCTGCACTTCCATGCCCACTGATATCGGCTTGTTTGACTTCATGTGAGCACTAACGCAATTTGCTTGGTAGTCGAGGATTTTTGACTTTTCTAGATATAAGCAGTACATCTAAGAGCAGAACTTTTGTTATCTGCAGTCATGATGGAGACGTCGGTAACAAAACCCAACCTAATGTTGCTCACCGAAGGGCTAGGTATCACGCGGAGAGAGCCCACGCGGGAGACAGACGGTGCACTCACCGAGCACATCTGCGGGTTTACCCCCTGCGTTCTCGCTGAATGCCATGTGATAGCGTCACGCTACCTTTCGCGCCGCTGTGCGCTCCGCTCACGGCACGTGTGGCGGCCGTGTGCGCTCCTTGTGCATGCGCTAGGATGCGGTTATATAAATATAAAAGGAATCTCACAACAACGCATGGCATCGCACTTCTCTTTCGTCTCTGCCACCGATCCCGTCGCCTCTGTCGGAAGCGACGGAAACAGAAGTGAGATCGTCTAACACCGGGTTTGAGTTTCCTTCATTTTGCAAAAAAAGTGTCCACTCATGTGCTACACCGATACAACTCAACCAACCACCGTTCATAAATCCTGCATTCATTTAACCTTAACAAAGAACATGCAAGAAAGGGTATGGTTAAGTGCATTTCACTTGTCTCTGGTTTCATCTTTTGTAGAGTCACGTGTGTGAATTCAAGTGACGTTGCATGGGTAATCACTGTGGGTGTCGTTTACAGCTTCGTTTTCAAACCACCTACATAGGGTGGATTGGCGGGCATTTTTTGCCCACAGGGATCGTTTTTGCTCACGTCGATGAAACCGTTGGGGGGGGGGGTAGAGGTATACAGCTTTGCTGTAAAAAATGCCTGCAGTATGTGTTGTATTCCACTCCATAGAGCCAGTAATGCGCAACGGCTCCTGGCGTCCCTGGAGGTGGTACCTACATTTATTAATTGGTCCTTTCTACAGTGATGTTTTTGTAACGGCACCGCATCCAGTAACGGCACCGCACCAACGGCACCGCAACGGCACCGCACGGCACCGCATCCAGTATGCACGCGACTTACCCGCTGCTCTTGCAGGTTATGATATGCGCCACTTGCTCCTGGTGGACGGATTCCAGTCAGCTGATTCCCGTCGATCCACCTGTGCCTGTGCGTTCACCGATTTGCGACGTTCCCCCGCCGAGATTGGACGCAACGCCATTTCGCAGCTGGCAACCCGGATTGATGACGACAGCGCTCAACACGACCGGCGCGGGGCATATAACTGACCGACGCATCGTCCGCCTCGGGCACGGCACCGCATCCAGTATGCACGCGACTTACCCGCTGCTCTTGCAGGTTATGATATGCGCCACTTGCTCCTGGTGGACGGATTCCAGTCAGCTGATTCCCGTCGATCCACCTGTGCCTGTGCGTTCACCGATTTGCGACGTTCCCCCGCCGAGATTGGACGCAACGCCATTTCGCAGCTGGCAACCCGGATGGATGACGACAGCGCTCAACACGACCGGCGCGGGGCATATAACTGACCGACGCATCGTCCGCCTCGGGCACGGCACCGCATCCAGTATGCACGCGACTTACCCGCTGCTCTTGCAGGTTAGTTACCTCCGCGGTACTTCATGCTTTAGTAGTAGTAGTCGCTGTGTGATAGCGGTGTCGTGCCCAACTGAGTGGATTGAAGTGCTGAAGCGATCCTTGGCGCCTTGTCATTCCTTGTGTTCGCGTTTATTCAGTTTGCTACTCATGCTTTCTGGTGATGTTGAGTCAAATCCGGGGCCAAAGACGACAAGGTCGGGGGCTGAATCATCACAAACACTCGTTTCAGCGCTTGAAGCAATTCAAGCGCTAGAGACGACTCAGGCAGTTCTGTTGGCTGACCTAAAAATTCTTAAAGAAAAACAAGCAGCCTCCGACATCACTATTGATAACTTGACAGCAAAGCTTGCAGCATTAGAATCAAGCATAGGTACGAATATTGTGCCCGAGACGAACGTGCCCAACACTGCCTTATGCGACTTGACAACGAAGGTAGCGGCGTTGGAGTCAAGCATCGCCTCGAGAAGTGCAGCTGAGCCAGGCAACGCAGTAGCTCCCTCGAGCGACATTTCACAACAACTTGCAGCCATTACGTCCAGGTGTGAGGACGCCGAAAATAGACTCCGGAGATCAAATCTTTTGTTCTTTGGGATTGAAGACGACCAAAAAGAAAAGTGGGCAGCATCTGAACTTAAAGTAATTAAATTCTGCTCAGAGAAGCTACAAATTTCAACCAACAGTGCACAGTTTGAGCGAGTACACAGGCTGGGCAAGTACGTGGAAGGGAAGAACAGACCCATTATCGCCAAACTAACATTTTTTAAAGACAAGCAAACTATACTCTCATCGGCGCACAAGCTAAAGGGTACACAGCAATCAATTGGGGAAGATTTCTCGCCAGCTACACGACTAATCCGAAAAAAGTTATTGGACTTCGCTAAGCCACTAAACGTGTCTTTCAAACTTGCAGTAGACAAGCTTCTAATCGATGACAAGACTTACATTTATGACCCTATCACCAGCACCGTCGTTTTGTCGAAAAGATAGCTCAAAGCTAGGCGCCGCACAATGAGCGTGCGCCAGGCAACTAAGCTACCTCTCACCCCCCCGTCCATGTTATCATTATCTTTTAGTAACATACGAAGCATAATACCTAAACGCGACCTTGTTGGTTCCTTCATAGATGATAATAACTCTGATCTTCTCGCCTTTACTGAAACTTGGTTGCATCCCGATGTTAACGATAATGAAATTCTTCCTGATCACAATTATTACAATATTTACCGTAAAGATCGCAATGACAGAAGAGGTGGTGGCGTCCTTCTTGGTGTTAAAAAAACATTAACTTCGTATTTAATCAGCTCTGCTTCCGCTTTGGAAATTGTATGGGTTGTCGTAGTGGTTAATTCCGTCAAAATACTAACCGGAGTTTGCTACAGACCACCTGACTCATGCAGTTCTTTTGTTTCCCAACTGCAAGACAGCATCACCGAAGCAATTCAAACCAGTGGTACAAACACAATTTACCTCTTTGGTGACTTTAACTTTCCGCTGATCGACTGGGAACAATTATCCTCTCCTTGTGGCATCTCCGAACAGTTCATTACTTTAACCCTTGATTTCAACTTCTCGCAGGTCATTAACCAGCCAACTCGCGGAAACAACATATTAGATCTAATACTAACAAATGCACCGGAATCCCTTCACACTGTATTGCACATCGACGGATTTAGTGATCACAAATTACTGCAGGCATCAATTCAACTTCCAGTGCCGTTTTCCGGTGTAGAAACAAAACAAATTCGTGACTATAACAGAGCAGACTTCACTAAAATTAATGAAGAGCTGGATATATTCTTTAACCAAATATTACTACCATCTTTTTACAGCAGAACGGTTCAAGATAACTGGCTGAAATTTAAAAACAAGATGTCTACCCTTATCAACCAGTATGTCCCCCTGATCTCAATAACTAATGATAAATCTAATCCCTGGTTTACTAAAACACTAAAAAGAATGAGGAACAAAAAGAAACGCCTCTATAAACGTGCGAAGCTCACCCATACTCCAGCTGCTTGGCAAAATTACCGGGATTATCTTGATACTTACTGCCGCGCATTAGACTCAGCAAAGAAAAAGTACTTTTCCCATGACCTCCCATCACTGCTGATATCAAATCCAAAAAAGTTCTGGCGAGTAATATCACCTGACCATGATAATAACACAGTAACTTTGCATGACGATAACCACATCCCACAACCTGAAAACGACTGTCCCTCAACCTTTAATTCATTCTTTTCATCTGTGTTTACGCAGGAAGATTATTCTAAATTGCCTCATTTTCCTGACTATGCCTGGCCATACATGGAACCCATTGAAATTACTGAGGAAGGTGTCGCCTCTCTGATCAATAACCTAAAAATTTCTACATCTTCTGGTGTAGATAACATTAATTCTAAAATACTAAAAAACACCCTCTTCGTTTCTAGCAAAATTCTTTATCACATCTTTAGGCATTCATTATCATCTGGACTGCTACCAGACGATTGGAAACTCGCTAAGGTCATACCCATATTCAAAGCAGGAAATAAGCATTACCCAGAGAACTACCGCCCGATATCACTCACGTGCATTTGTTGCAAAATGCTTGAGCACATTATCGCTTCACACGTGTACAATCACCTCGAGTCTAACTGCTTCTTTTTTTCTAACCAACATGGATTCAGGAAAGGCCTCTCGTGTGAGACACAGTTATTTGAATTTACGACTGACTTGCATAATAATATGGACAATAACCAGCAAACTGACTGTATATTTTTAGATTTTTCGAAAGCATTTGACCGTGTGCCTCATTGCCGCTTAATTTCTAAATTGTCTGCTCTTCGATTAGATTCACTAACCCTTTCATGGATTCGCAACTTTCTTTCACTAAGACAACAGTTTACAGCTGTTAATAATTTAATTTCTCCCACATGTTACGTTACCTCCGGTGTACCACAGGGAAGCGTTCTTGGCCCCTTACTTTTTCTAATATACATAAATGACTTGCCGGTTAATATATCATCTCGCATGCGTATTTTTGCCGATGACTGTATTATCTACCAATCAATCTGCAGTACTAATGATCACCTGTCCCTTCAAAATGACCTGAACATAATTTCTAATTGGTGTAACACATGGTTAATGTCACTAAACATCTCAAAGTGCAATGTTGTCTCATTTACCCGTAAGCGTGCAAAATCAATTTTCAACTATCACATTAATAGCAGCCACCTTAACCACGTTTCATCCTGCAAATACTTAGGTGTTACATTCACAGAAGGCCTTTCCTGGAGTAACCACATCGACGTCATCTGCGCCAAGGCTTCCAGGTCATTAGGTTTCTTGCGTCGAAATTTGCGTCATGCTCCATCTGACATTCGCAAACTAGCTTACTCAACATACGTTCGATCACAGCTCGAGTTTGCGTCAGCCATCTGGTCCCCATACCATCAATATCTGATTAACAAGATTGAAGCAATACAGAATAGAGCTGCAAGGTTTATTTCACGTAATTACAAATACCCCGCAAGTGTATCAGAGATTAAACTGAATCTTTCACTTCACCCGCTTGATCTTCGACGCAACATTTCTCTTTTGTGCCTTTTTCACAAATATGTTTACAATTCAGCTCACTCAAAGATACATCTTAAAGTTCCGACTAACATTTCACGTAGAGTAAATAACCAACATAGTTTTTCCCGCCAGTACGGTAAAACAGATGCATTTAACTTGTCCGCACTTCCCATGGCCATCAGGCTTTGGAACGGTCTTCCTGATAACATTGCGGCCGAATCTAAGGGCGACGCATTCCGTAACCTTCTTCATGCTCACTTTTTTTCGTAATACAGTACCAATCTGTTATCTCTGTTTTATGTGAACTTTGTGTTTCATTTTTTTTTTTTTTTTGCATCAGGTATCTGTTTGCTCATGCTTGCTTTTAATCTTGAATGTGCGGAATTTTAGTCTTAGTTCGTGCAAGATATAGCACACATTATCTTTGTATTTTGCGTTTCTCTAGATATGTATTTACGGCTAAGTTCTTGTATAATGTTTTCTTGGACTGTGGTTCTTTGTAGTGCCTTTTTGAAAATCTTGTTAATGTCGCACATTTCATATGTACCCCCCTTACTCAATGCCCTGCCAGGGGCCTGTAAGGTACTTTAAATAAATAAATAAATAAATAAATAAATAAACTATAATAGTATATCACGGCTGTGATAGTATTGTTTCGCGTGCAGAGTATGTTATCCCAACTACAAATTCAGGCCGACCGATTACAAGCAACTTCTGAATAGAGTAGTTCCATATGACAAGTCTCAAGCTATGAAAGCTTTGAATATGGGCCGTTTGATTTACCTTTGTTCCTGATTTGTTCGTATGCGTGCCAGCACGAATCGCTGCGTAGTTTATGTAACTTTTGCTGTGCTCATTCATACCTGAATTACAGAAGCAATAGGTGCATGCGTCCTCAATTATGGCGCGGCCTTGATAGTTTCCGCGCCACAATACGTTTCCCCATTACATTTAGCACGCGCCTTCTTACAAGTGCAACTCATGGTGCATTAAAGTGAGGCGTCTTAAAGGGACAGACAACCGATTATTGTCGAGTATATACTCTCTATCCCAAATGAAAGGACATCACTTAAAGCACCTTGACGAGAAACGGTCTTGCTGATAACGCCCTAGAACTTTTTAAATCGAAATTTTTAGATCTGCGAATTTTGAAAATGTTTAGAAATACATATCCAATTTAACATTGTACAAATACTTGTGTTGAAAGGTTTTCAATACGTACATAACTAAACTAAAACTAAACTAAACTAAAACTAAACTACAACTACAACTACAACTGGCACTGCGGCGTAGCTGTCTTACTGTGGGCTTGTTGAAAGACAGCTGTCGCCTTCGTGCCATCCTGCGGCTGGCACTGCGGCGTAGCTGTCTTACTGTGGGCTTGTTGAAAGACAGCTGTCGCCTTCGTGCCATCCTGCGGCTGGCACTGCGGCGTAGCTGTCTTACTGTGGGCTTGTTGAAAGACAGCTGTCGCCTTCGTGCCATCCTGCGGCTGGCACTGCGGCGTAGCTGTCTTACTGTGGGCTTGTTGAAAGACAGCTGTCGCCTTCGTGCCATCCTGCGGCTGGCACTGCGGCGTAGCTGTCTTACTGTGGGCTTGTTGAAAGACAGCTGTCGCCTTCGTGCCATCCTGCGGCTGGCACTGCGGCGTAGCTGTCTTCCGAAGCATAATCGGTTCGCGCTTCATGAGCTGCGCTTTTTTTCTCGACTTTTGTGTTTCTATTTGTTTTCGTGTTTGTGTTCCTATTCTTGCCACTGTTAATCCAGGTTTCCCGTTGTAAATTTGATGTACATAATAAAAACAACTACACAGAGGGACCTGGTGATTTGTTTCTGAATTGTTTTGCAAGTCCCGTAATTGCTTCGCAAAATTGATGCATTTTGTTTATTGTGCCTCGCGGTCCGATTTTTGTTTTATAGATCCATTGTACAGGAAATTATTTAACGAGTGCGCAATAAATAAATGAGTAACGTTAAATAAATTCCTGTTAAAGGGCATGTATAAAGCAGAAATCGGGCAGCGAGGCATCCCATAAAATAGGCATTGGTCATAAAGACTGGCCACAAAGCCAAAAATGTGCATGAGAATTCACGGGGTGCACCCATAGGCATTATCATGGCAACATACTTTGCCAAGATTTGTTCAACATTGGCCTTCCAGAGCTTGGCCATTTGTTGGCTTGTCAACTTTCCCAAGCGCCAGCCAATAATGGCGGCCAAAGTATTGCCAAGCTCGGACACATTGGCCAGGGCCGTACCCAGAAATTTTTTTCGGGGGGTGTTATGAATTTTGTGAAGGGGGTAATTTGGCTGAAAGCAACAGTAAGTATTGTTTACGTGCTGCCTGGAAAAAATTTCGGGAAGGGTTCGAACCCCCAAACCCCCCCTCTGGGTACGGCCCTGCATTGGCCACTGATGATTTGCCGTGCTTGGGCTTGGCAATTTCTGCTGCTTGTGAACGTCTTGTACACATTGAGGTTCGTACGTCTTCTAGTCATCTTAGTAAAGATGACTTATCAACATCTCACGGAGCTCACGACGCCGGAGATCTTGCACAATTGTCCTGTAGATATCTCTCTTAAGACATCTTTGAGACATAAAAAATAGACGTCTTATAGCTAACTCGCATAGTGCAAGATGTCTAAGACCTTGCAAGACCATGGTGGACATCTATAAGACGTTTTGTGTTCAGTGGGCTTTTAGGCCTCGAAAATTGTGCTGGGCAAGGTAGTGTAATTAAGTTACTGAGTAGTTACTACAACATATTTTACTTATTTCTTGCCTAAATATTTAGCGCGTGGGCAAATTCTATTTTGCAATAGGCAGTTTTAGCATATCGATACCGTGTTTGCGTTACCGTTTACCGTGTTGGTGCCGTGGTTGGTGCACAGCGCGAGAGTTACCGCGAACGGTAACTTACCGGCACAGGCTTCACCGTCACCAGCGGCTTCCGGTAACACGGTAAACGGTAAAGAAAACGTGTCGGAAGGACCCTTCAAACCTAGTAGAGTTAGAGTCAATAGGCAGTTTTAGCATATCGTTACCGCGTTTACGTTACCGTTTATCGTGTTTGCGGGAGTCCACTGCGCAGCGCGAGAGTTACCGCGAACGGTAACTTACCGGCACAGGCTACACCGTCGCCAGCGGCTTCCGGTAACACAGTAAACGGTAACGCAAACACGGTAACGATATGCTAAAACTGCCTATTGACTCTAACTCTACTAGGTTTAAAGGGTCCTTCCGACACGTTTTCTTTTTAAGTTCTACAGGTGATGGCTATATTGTCAAAGCAACTACAGTTATTGTGAACGCTTCACCCGAAAAGTGAAATATTCCAGCTACTTTAAACAAAAGCAAATAGATATCGGCAAAAAAAATTATGCGTGATTTGCTTTGACACTAATTCATCAGATGTCGCTACTTGTGCCGCGGCGGCCGAAATACGCAAACCGCAAATGGTGTGCTAAATAAAAGAGAGTTTTAGCATAGCGTTACCGGGTTTACGTTACCGTTCACAGTGTTTGCGGGAGTCGACTGCGCAGCGCGAGAGTTACCGCGAACGGTAACTTGCCGGCACAGGCTTCACCGTCGCCAGAGGCTTCCGGTAACACGGTAAACGGTAACGCACACACGGTAACGATATGCTAAAACTGCCTAATACATGCCGTTTTCAGCAGCAAACGGAAACTCCCGCTCCCGGTAACACGGTAAACGGTGACGCAAACACGGTAACGATATGCTAAAGCGCTATTACAGACGGATAACTACCTAAATGTGCGGTTTTGCTTTTCCACGCACTGCGTGCCCGCTTATGTATTACACGTAAAAAGTACATGCAAGAGAAAACGGCTTGGGGTACGTGTTCTTAACGCCTGGATGAAAAATATGTGCGAACCGTTTCCTCCGAGGAAAAATTTCAGCTTTAGACTTCAATGGCCATTCTTCTACAGACATTTGCATATAAAGTGACCGTTAGCGACGTACACATTAAAATGGATCGTACCACCATGGCTTGGCCCTTTCTCGCTTTCATAAAATAAGTTTTTTCTGTAGTTAGATAAGATTTGGTAATAATATTTCGCGATATCTTTTTCCTGCAAATAAAACAGTATACCTGTACTACCCCTAATAAATTAATAGTTGCATTTGTTAAAACCCCAACTTCATTCTTGAGAAGAGCTGCGGGCGCTACGGACTGGCACTGCGACCGCGGAAAGGTTCTATTTTGTTAATTCTCGCTCTTTCTTTTTTTGTGTGCGTTGCATATAAGTGCATTCGTTTATGCAACCGTACGGACTGGCACCATCACCGCTGCCGCGGCGTACGCATGCGAGTAACACGTTCCAGACCGCGCTCGACCAACGCAGAAGCAGACGGAAGGTGTGCTGTACCGGGTCGGACGTAACGCAGCAACCTACGTGTTGTTTTTTAATTGGCGCCGCGTATCGTAAAACGGACCATTGCAAAAAGGTTGCAGGTTCATAGGGCGTCTTCATACTTTGGCTCCGCCAGCCGTAACGTTTTTTTACGGTGAAATACGTTTGACGTAACTTCAATTTAATTTTCAGGTTACGGCGGGCGCAAGTTTCTGACTTTCGGTTACGTCGAACATCACTCAAAACATTAGGTTAAAATACAGTCGGACGCAACTTTAATTTTAAAAATCGCATGCCTCGGTTCGAGTCACCTGAGTCGAAACGTTATTCCGGGAAGGGGCTAAATGGGAAAATACGAAACGGGAAGGGCGTTTTGTACCGGGTTGAAGCGGCAGGGAACAAACGAGAAGGTTCAAATGGGAACGGGTTCAAATGGGAAGAGGGGAAATGGGAAAGGCGAAGAGCTCTGATTCTCATCGTTTTTTCGCGTTCGTTGTCATCTGCATGCAATTTTCTGCAGCCAGAGCACCGGACTGGAGCTCGCCGGAACATCAAGAGCGCTCGAATAAAAGGGCTCGTTTTGGGGACGCAGGGTGCGCTGACGCTTCGTCAGCTGTTACATCTCGCTCTATCCCGCTTCCGTGTGCTGCCACAACAGAAACCCTGCCTGACGACGCCCCCGTGGGCACGCTACCAGATGGATATTCGGGACAGCCTGGAGCGGTGATCCTTGAAGACAAGCATGATGGAGGTGTTTATGTTGACAGCAGATCGGCGTCAACCTTGTTGACTACAGAAAAAGTTAAGTGGAAGAGGAAGGAAAGCGACCTCATGAGTCAAATTGTGCGACTAAACCGCTGCAACAGCTGAGAGAGGATTCCTTCAGTGCGGACCTTTCGTACATACGGCAAAAGG
This sequence comes from Haemaphysalis longicornis, assembly GCF_048455015.1. Lineage (NCBI taxonomy): Eukaryota > Metazoa > Arthropoda > Arachnida > Ixodida > Ixodidae > Haemaphysalis > Haemaphysalis longicornis. The sequence continues at coordinate 86,632,172 of NW_027526204.1, forward strand.
CCGCTGAAAACGTGTCTTCCGCATTATTCTTGCTTGAACAAGTAAGGAATTTTAAGAAAGTAAGGCCGACATGGTCCGAGGAAACAACTTGTCGCTGTGTTGTTCTCAGCCCCATATATCTACAAAGGCATATGAACGTATACGAGGTGAAGCACTTCTGAGGCTGCACTGCAGAAAAGCTCAGTCCGGGCTTATCTGCATCCAAAGTGGCGATATGGGCTTCACAAAACTGGTTGCAGCTCGCCTTAAGACTGAGGCAGAAATCCTAAGCAAGCCACAATCAATGGGTGTAGCCCGAAAGAACCCATTCCCGTTTGACCCCTTCCCGTTTGAACCCATTCCCGAAACGCCCTTCCCGCTTGACCCGTCCCGTGTGCGCCAGTTCCCGAAACGACCTTCCCGTTCAGCTGGTTGGCTGCCTATTAGTCTTACTATGATGTCTTCTCGCTGAACGTCTGAAAGGCCCTTAGAGGTAGTATTCCCGCGACAATTTTAAGTTTCTCTAGTAAAGAAAATTTAGGCTTGAGACGACCCTGCGCTGCTTAAGTTTTTGAAGGTTTGCCCTACTATGCAAACTGAGTACGCCAGAGTGACGGGAATCAACAGAATCAATAAAACGCAAAGCTAAGTTTATATTTTTCGCCGCTTCTCATGACTGCGATTTTTTATAGCCAGATGTGGCATATGTATCCAGATACATAGGGTTACTTTATTTTTATACATCTTTTTATCTTTTATAGTTTTCATCTGTTTCTTTTCGACATTGATGTACACTTGCGCTATTATAACGATTACATGTGTTAGTCCGCCAAATACGATTTCTTTCAAAGTGAGGGTGTTTTTGCGATTTTTTATTTGTGCTTCCGCGGCGCTTTTCTGGGCTTTTTTATTTTATCATTTTTTGGTTTGTTAGTTTAAAAGACTTGTTTGTTAATTTAAAAGATTTGTTTATTAATTTGTTAATTGTTACTTTGTTTGTTAGGCTTTGTTAATTTAAAAGATTTGTTAATTGGTATGACGAATTGTAACCAAATGTCGTCGTCTCTAGATTCAAAAAGTGAAGCCCACGTTTGAAAAGCAGTCAATTGAGGACTCTGGATGTACTGAGCATGCTATCGCAGCGGCTGTGAACAAACGGAAATAAATCAAAAACAATATGAAAATGTTTTTATAACGTTTCATAAACTGGGTACGTTATTCCGGGAAGGGGCTAAACGGGAAAATGTGAAACGGCAAGGTTCTTTCGCCCCGGGTTGAAATGGGAAGGAACAAACGGGAAGGTTAAAATGGGAACGGGTTCAAACGGGAACGGGCCAAGTGGGAAAGAGCGAAACGGGAAGGTCGTTTTGCGCCGGGTTGAAACGGGACGGAACAAGCGGGAAGGGTGAAATGGGAATGGGTTCAAACGGGAACCTCCCCGCTCCATAGGTGTAATCTGTCACTTGTACGATACACGACGTACGATGTACGATGCAGTGCTGTGGGTTGGAATCCCAGCTGGGTTGATGGATTTTTCAATTAAATAATTCATTTTTTTTATTTATTACAACCTACCCGCCGTTGTCGCTTGAGCTGCGCTTCACGTAGATAGCACGCTGCGCTCGCGCTCTGCTTCCAGAAAGACTCGTTTCCGCTCCGTCCGATGCGCCGTTCCCACTTAGGGTCGGTACAAGCGATAGTATAGCTACGTCATCTACAAACTCAGCCAATCTTTCTCCCCTTACTTCTAACTCCTCTCCAGCCTGTATTTCTTTTTTAGCGTATGGCATGCGGTTGCGCCGGCGGAGTTTTCTGCGTACATGGCAGCACCGGATGTTCCTTTCGCGTGTCCATAAAAAGCTTCGCTTTAACATGTCGTGTATGACCAGCATTTTTTTCTTGCCTTTATTGTAGCAAATCGAGGGTTCAACACGTCAAGTATTCATCTTATTCCCCGTGCGTTTGTTTTTTACATCGAAACTGTATATCGCTAGGATACAGCAGGTCGTCCCCGTGGACGGAGACGAACGATTTTCAGCGGCGGATATATATACTGGGTGTTTCCGGGAAGACGAAGTAATTTTTAAAAATAGGCTTTCGGAGCTAAAATTGTTTTAATTGCGCCAAGTGAACAGGAACCGTGGCGGAAGCTATAAAACGGTTTCAAGTGCCATGGCATACTTAACTAGAAGTTATTAATTAACTTTCTATTTATTCTAGTTAGGTGCTTGGTTGTAATAGGGAAATTGTAAAGGATCATGAGTCCATCTGATATCGATAATTAGATTTTTGAAATTGTAATTGCGTGCAGAGCCACAGCGCTCAGAACCTCAGCTCTCCAGATGCGCACAGCGGGCTCCGTGCGGGAGCTGAGCGCCGCAAAGCCACGCCCACGCGCTCATGGCACTCAGAGCTGTACACGTCACGCGCACGCCGCGCTTTTTATTCGGCAGGAACAGAGGCAAGGGGAGTAGTTTTCATTGAACTTTCTCGCCCGCCCAAATGGGAGTTGGCATCATGCTTGCCGAGTGTGGCCGAGAACTGCCGCCATTTGCGTGCGGCGGTCACGATTCATCCGCAGATAATATATAAAGAAATACAAGTAAGAGAAACTGAGAACATTGTAATCCGGAAAACCGGCTATTAGATGCTTTTCGCCTGTTCAGATGCCCCTTGCCTCTGTTCGTGCCGAAGACAAAGCGCGGCGTGAGAAAAAAATGTGAGTGACGTACAGCTGATAAGCGTCGCGTCCGCATCATGCGCCGTGATGATGACGTACTTACCTCATACGGAATGTGTCTGAACAAGTGTATGAGCATATTGATCTGATATGTACTACTACATAATTATTTTTGGTCATTTTTTTTCTGAAAAAACCACACAACAAAATAATCCATGCATATTCGAATTAATCGATGCCAATTAATCGAGTTGAAATATTAACTGACACCCAACCCTATTAATTACTCTTGAACCATGTAAATTGGTTCAAGAGTCTTCAAGAGCTGTAATTTTTTTGTGTTTTATGTTATGCCGGACGTAACTCAAAACATTGGCCTAAAGTTCCGTCGGACGTAACTTTAGTTTTCAATTTGTGGTTCCGTCAGACGTAACTCTAGAAACCAGCTTAAAGTTCCGTCGGACGTAACTCTAGAAACGGGCTGAAAGTTCCGTCGGACGTAACTCTAGTTTTCGATTTTGGGTTCCGTCGGACGTAACTCTAGACACTGCGTGGATTGAAACCTATTTTACTGCCTTCAAGCTTTCTTTCTAGTCTAGCCATGTACAGCATGAACAGCAATGGCGACAGAGGACAACCCTGGTTTAAACCTCTATTTGTGACTACCGGTTCCGCGCACTTTTGGTCCTCCCAGGTAATTTGCACCTCGCTCTCATTGTAAATTCCCTGCAACAGCTGTATAAATGGACTACGGACTAGCAGCGCCGCCTGCCGTTGAAGGAGCCAAATGGAACTCGGGAGTTGCTGAGATCCATAACCAGGTGGAGCCAGCTGGTACAGCAGCGCGGTCTTGTGCAGTGTTCGAAGACGACTGGTCAATAACACCTGCTTTTTCTTTAACTACATTGATTTTGGATTTCAATAGCGCCGAGACAGAAGTTTCCGGTCGGTCGGTATTAGACCCAATCACACAGGGCTTTAATTGCCGAATTCCTTTCAAGGTGGAAAGCAGCTTCCCAGGTGATCGTTGGGATGACGCACCGTTTCCTTTTCACGTGTTTCCCTTAACTGTCCTTCTGACCCGCGGCAGCCTTGATCTAGAGCAGACGCCGGCAAATATGACACCCCGTTCTTCACACTCATCTGAAACTGAATTCAGTTTTTTTAGCTTACTTCAATTACCCGCCGCGGTGGCTCAGTGGCTAAGGCGTTGTGCTGCTGAGCACGAGGTCGCGGGTTCGACTGCTGGCCGCGGCAGCCGCTTTTCTGATGGAGGCGAAGAGCAAAAACGCCCGTGTTTACGAGATTTCGTAGCACGTTAAAGATCCCCAGGTGGTCAAAATCAATCCGGAGCCCTCCACTTCTGCGCGCCTCATCACCTATAGGAGTTTATTGGTATAACTTCCATACAGCTGAGAGCCAGAGGCAGCCAAAAGGCAGGAGCCCATATACCAGAGTGCTGGCTGCCTCCTCAGCTGTATGTTAACAATATATAGGACATGTGAAAACGATTATAACATATATACAGATGAGGGAGTTATAGTTATATATACAGTAGTATTTACGGGTGAGTGGAGGGGCAGTGCAGTTGGTCACACATCTCTGTACCGCACCAAGTATTTGAATTCACCGACACTTTCGGCCCTCCTAGCGTCGACTGGCAAGGAGTTCCATAGCTCAGGGGCTTGGATGAAAAGGGAGTAGAAGGCACTGGTGGTGCGTGCGAGGCGCTGCTCGAGTCTCAGTGGGTCCCGTCTTGAACGCCGCAGGTAACCCTCCGGGATGGGACAGTCGCCGTGCAGAAACTTGTACAGTAGTACCCGCCTGGATAATAGTCTGGGTCCGTCAAGTCGAGACCACCTCAGGGTCTGCAACCGCCTCTCGTAGGGAAGTTTGGTTGTCTTGTCCATGATATGAAGCGCCGTCTTTGACGCTTTCCGTTGAACGGACTCGAGCCGCTTTTGGAGGTCAATCTGGTGGGGGCTCCAGATGGTGGAACAGTATTCCAGGACTGGAAGTACAAGGGCTGTGAACAGCGCACAGAAGGCATGGTGTGGCATGGCCCTTGACGTTCGGGTTATGAATCCCTGTAGCCTGTTAGCTCTTTTGCAGACATAGTCTATGTGAGGTCTGAAAGACAGGCTGCGATCAAAACAGACCCCAAGGAGCTTACTCTCGGTGACCTCCTGTAGGCGTGTGCCATTGGCCATGTAGGGCACGTCCGCGGGTGTTCGTTTGCGAGATATTCGAAGGTATAGTGACTTGCGTGGGTTGAGGAACAAGCCATTACTATCACTCCATCTGGAAATCTTGAGGAGGTCGACTGCAAGACCTGCCGGTCTTTAGTGGTATGGATAGTGCGGTAAAGTATGTGGTCGTCAGCGTATCTTAGAATGTTTTATTCAATGTCGGACGCGAGGTCTTTGACGTACAGGTTAAATAGGAGTGGGCCAATCACGGATCCCTGAGGCACGCCCGTTTTCACTGTGTGCCACTGACCGGTAGCACACCGGTAGTGGACCTGCTGGCGGCGGTTTGTGAGGAAGGCTGTTATTCATTGCAGGGTCCTCCCAGTTATGCCAAATCCCGGGAGCTTGGTGATGGGGAGGTTGTGGTTAATACTGTCGAATGCACTGGAGAAATCCAGGGAAAGAACATCGGCTTCTTTGGAGCTATCGAGGGCGCCACTCAGGTCGTGGTGCAGGATGGAGAGCAAGGTTTCACAGCTTCGTCCTTTTCTGAAACCATGCTGGGTGTTGCAAACGAGATTGTTCATTTCTAGGTGTTCAGAGATTTTGCTGCAGATGAGAGTTTCAAAAATTTTGCATAGAATGGAGGTGAGGCTAATTGGACGGTAGTTTTCTAGAGCGTTCAAGGGTTTACCTGACTTTTTGTGGACAGGGATAACGTGTGCCAGTTTCCACACCTGAGGGATGAAGGCCCTGGTGAATGTGTAGTTGTACAGAGTGGCCAGAGGAAGGGAGATAGCAGGAGCACAGGCTATAGAAGTGGGGGTATGCCATCTGGGCAAGGTGAGGCACTGTTCTTCAGTTTGCAAATGGCAGATTCAACGTCGTCTGCTTTCACCAAGGGAGGATCGAACACAGGAGTGGCCTGCAAGTGAGAGCGCTGGTCCGCCGAGTGGCGGTCCCCATGCGGGGTCGGGCAAGGGTTGTTGAGGGACGGTACTACCTCGCTGAAATATACGCCAAAGGAGTTCGCAATGTCCTGTGGATTGTCAGAGAGGCCACGTTCAAGATGGAGTTGAGTGGCGGTGCTATTTCTCTGCTGGGAGCCGAAGAACTGCCAGAACCGTTTGGGGCATGTTCTGGCCTGGCTGGCGATGTCACAAAGGTATCTCTGGTAATACACTCGTATCTTCTTTTTTAGCGATCGGAGAAGATGTTTGTATTCAGACCAATGTTTTGGGTCTTGACTTTTCACGGCCTTTCTGAAGAGGCGCTTGGTTTTGTTTGATAATTTCCTGATGGGACCAGTTATCCAAGGTTTAACTTTATTCTTCTTTGAGGTTAGTTTTGAGTACGTGGAGTCCTTGCAGGCTGCCGAGAATAAGTCGTAGAACAAGTCCCAAGGATTGTAGTCCGACAGAAAGTCCATGCAGAGGAACCAGGGGGCAGCGGCCACCGAGCGATTCAGAGATTCGCGTCCGTCCCTGTTGAACAGGAGAACCTGCTTTGAGACGAAGCCTTTGCCTGTACAACCAAGGTGCCATGAAGATGAGATCCCGAGGTGGTCGGAGTTTGATAAGGGAGGTGTGTCCGATACCGATTGTAGCTGAGCCGGGTTCCGGCAAAGCATAAGACCCAGGGTGTGATGGAGATTGAGACTGCCGCCATGAATGTGTGTTGGGAAGCGAACAACCTGCGTCAGGTTGGCGTACTGCATCCAGTCTAGGAACTTGGCCTCTGTGTCGTTAGTTGGGATCGGGTCCGCGGAGTTCCAGTTGATATGAAGGTTGAAGTCACCAGTTAGTAGAATGTTCATGAAGAGGTCCCCTTGAGCGCCGATACGATCGAAAACCTCACAAAGCTCGGAGAAGACACCGTGCCCCGAGGTAGGGGGCCTGTAGAGTGAGCCGAGCAGCAGCTTCCCACCGCGGCAGTTGAGTTGCGTCCATACCAGTTAGGAATAGGGGCTTTCAAGGTCTGCGCGGCGCGTAGGGGAAAATTTGTGCTTGACGGCAATCAAAACGCCACCTCCGGGTCCATGACGATCTTTTCTAAATACGGCGTATTCGGGACCAAATATTTCGTGATCCCGGACGGAGTCGCCGAGCCACGTTTCACTCACACACACAGCGTCAGGGGGGTTGCAACTCAGGTCGGACTGGAGTACAGGGATCTTGTTCAGAAGGCTTCGCGCATTGTAGTACTGCAGGCGGAAGGGCCCGGGGTTGCAGTGGATATCGCCGGAGAGCAGAAGGAGCCCGACCAGCAGAAAGTTTAGAACCGAGCGGGGGTTGCAGGAAGTAGGCTTAGCGAGCCGGGGCAGGCCTTTGTCGTAGCATGCAGTGTCGGACGGTTGTATGGAGCTCACATCGCAGGACAGCCGCTTCATTCTCTGAGACAAGCGTTCTTCGATAGTGCATGAGCAGAAGGAAAACGCACAACGAAGCAGATAACACGGGAGCCAAGCGCAGCTGGTTCTGGCTCTTACATCGCTTCACTCGAGATCAGGCGCGACCTTTCTCGGCAGGCGACCGTACCGTATCGTCTGTATGGGAGGGGTTCCCTGGGACGATTTCCTTGATTGTGGTCTCTATCGGTGCGGGATGGACTGGCGGATGCGACACGAATAGTTTAAATTCACCAAGTACTAGATATTGTGCCACCAGTAAAGAAAACTTGCGGAGCGCAAGTCAGGTGCGCTCACTGTGCTCGGCCCATGGCGACCAAGGCCTTGCGTCGGCGCGTTAAACCCTACAAATCGATAAAGTTTACCTCAATTACGAGTGCGGCGCGCTGGGCGAGTTGGTCTACGTTCATGGTGAAAATAGCGCAATGAAAGACGAAGACAGAGATAGTTTAAACGCAAACACGGCACCGAGTCGCAACTCGCAACTGAAGATATTAATGAAAGAAAACAGCCATACTTGTAGAGTACATCCCCGAGAACACAAGCATTAATGAAAAGAGATAATACCTGCTAAAATCGACAATACATTAACCGAGACACACGGCTACTTAAACCCAGAAATTTTGGCCTGTCTGTCTGTGACTCGATTCAGCCACCCGCGGCCAAAGTGTAACGTAGTCTGCGCCAACGTTTGTGTGTATGAACGTTTTCTGCGCAATAGTTTTATATACTCACAGCGAAATATAAACGTCTAAGTCCAGTTTATATGTTCATACTTGTCGACATTGTTGTACAATAACAAGACATTACGCAAATGTAATGCCGGAAATCAATACATGAGTGGTATTTGCAGAGTTCCTTTATTAAAGAATTTATGGACGCTTGGTTTTTGCGATAGCAAATGAAATACTACATGAACTACAGAAACAAAAATTCACACTGTCGCCTGCTGTCGCCCACACCGCTATAGATTCTGGCGGTATTTCAAAAATTCAAGCGGCAACAGTTACGACAGGGTCCACTTGATACGTTCCACGTTCTGCTTGGAACGCACGTGGACTAGGGCAACGCGGTTCTATAAACGTTGAAGCAGGGCGCCTCGATTCACGCACGTCTCCGTCGTACGACAGCGCTGGCATCGAGGCACCTGACCTGGAGCAATGGAACGCGGTAAATTTAAATTGACTTGAGCAAACCTTTAGCGCGTTTACCTTGGGAGGAGCGCGACGCAAGAGGGACAACATGAGAGGTGAACGGGAATGCCAAGAGATGCATTTACATGGCAAATGTCGACAAAGACTATCGCCTTTTGTCGACATTTAATAAGAAAGGAGCAGACACGCAGCCAATTTTTTTGATAGGGTGAGAGTAGGACAACTGATGCATTTTTCGAGCTGCTTGGCCATTGCATGCGCCTCAATAATCTCCCGCGTGACTTTATCTCGGTGCTTGGCTATAATTGTTGTGCCATCGATACACGGGACACAACCACAGGTGCGAGGCCAAGTGCGCCCAGGTGTCGTTTCCCATGGACCTTTCATGCTCTCTCAATCGAACATTCACGCACCTCCCTGTCTGGCCCACGTACATCCTGTCACAGGGCAAAGACAAATTTTACACTACTTTTTTGGCGCAGGGCACGAACTTCGACCGATGGTTGACGCCACAGCCCTTTTGGGCCGTTTCTTTGTTGATAACTCAGCTGACTGCTGTACTGCCGGGAAAATGCTCAAGAGCCGTATCGGGGCGCTGGAAAAAAACCCTGACACCGTACCGTGATGCCACTTTTCGTACCCTGCGCGAGAATTTGTGGGTATAGGGCACAACCACCGGCCTGACCCGTTTGGAGACTTCACGATCGCTGCAATTATGACCTTCTTTTGCACAGCGCAGCACTTTTTCACACTCTAGTGAGAGCACATGTGCCGTATACCTGGCATTTTCTAACCTTCCTATTTGCTCACAAAGACTGGACGACACAGTATGGTGGCAATATTTTGTTACGGCTGCCTTGATGCACGACAACGCCATACCATCCTTAATAATGTTGGAGTGGCCTGACTGGTAATGTAAAGGGACCCAGAAAAGCCTTCTGTAAAAGTTACAAAAGGCCTGCATTGTCGCGTAGCAACAATATAGAGATGCAAAGCCGGTGGAATTATTGATTTACATTCAGTATTAGCTGCGCCAGAAGCAATTAAATGCACCTCTCCCCACTTGCCGATCGACTCCTCCTCCCTCTCTGCTTCCTTCAAAGCATCTAGAAACACTGGGAATAGCCATGTGACATCGCGACGCTCGACTTCCGTTCTGCGCTAGCTACATTCCTGCGCCTAGGCACGCGTCAATCGCTGCGGACCCGCTTTTGCTCTGCCTTTGCCGCCTTTGCCTCGGGATGGCGCAGGAAGGAGGAAGAGCAGCTGGAAGCCAATGGCAGTGACGCCGCCGGCGGCCGACCTCGCCGGCGATTGGGCGAATCAGGGGGCGCCTTCGCCGTTGCGTCAGCCGCGGTCGCCGTTGCGTCATCCGCGGTCGCCGTTGCGTCAGCCGCGGTCGGCTCGCTGCGGCGTCGCACGCATCGGCTGAGAAAGGCGGTCTTCAAAAATTGTTTACAAATTATCCGTACAACTTATGGGGCTCTCACTTGGCTCAAAAATTCCCCGTTATGTGTTCTACCACCTGAATGCATTTGATTGCCACCTTCACAAAGCGTTTCTGGGTCCCTTTAACGGAGGCTTCAATGCCCGTCGTTTGTACGTCCAACGCACGTGATCACCGGAAAATGTAAGTTCCAGGTCCAAAAAGCGCAGCTTATTGTTTTCGCGAATTTCTACAGTAAATTGAAGCCCACAACCGTTTTCCCTGAATGCCTCCATCACCTCATGAAGTTTATCGTCGAAATTTCGGGGTTCTACGAAGATGAGAAAGTCATCCACGTACCGACAAATTTTTGTGGTGCGCCCCTCAGGAGCAGAGTCGTCGATTTATTGTAGGGTTTAACGCGCCTACGCAACGCAGGCGATGAGGCGCGCCGTAGTGCAGGGCTCCGGATTAATTTTGACCACCTGTTGATCTTTCACGTGCGCTGAAATCTCGTACACACGGGCGTTCTTGCTTTTCGCCTCCATCAGAAAAGCGGCCGGCGCGGCCGGGAATCGAACCCGCGTCCTCGTGCTCCGCAGCGCAACGCCTTAGCCACTGAGCCACCGCGGCGGGTAAGAGCACAGTCTTCCTTACAATCCACCATGCCAAGAAACAGGCTACTAAGCACCGATACTACTGCAGAGCCTATACAAACCCCCTGCTTTTGCACAAACAGAGAATGTTTCCACTCAATCACCGTAGAATCAAGGTAAAAAGACAAAATATTGCCACGAAGCCAAAGACGACGCAGTTGTCTTGAAGAATCGAACGGATGACTTTATTATAGGAGGAGGCCAATAGGCCCTGTTTGGGGTCATGGGAATAAGGGTAGGGGAAGATGGTTCATATAAAGTCTTTTTGCTGCACTGTGAGCGTTCACTTACACGTTTGCACAGTTGAAGTTGTGGCGAGGACAGTCTAATGCGACCATCATCGGGGTATCCAAAAGGAGTCGTTCAGTATTCAAAAGGAGCCGTTCAGGAGCCCCAAAGGGTGTGTTTGGGGAGACATCTAGAGAGTGGGTGAACGATCCGCCATCACACTACTTTATAGAGACCTGTTTTGAGACCGAATTCTGTAATTTGCTGTACAATTTGGTAGTTGTTTCTGACATGTTGGACATGTTCTTCAGAAGTCGTCGGGCTTACTTGCGTTGTAAGGAACTGGTCGCGGTCAGTTGAGTAAGCTGCACATGCCCAGATGAGGTGGAAAGGGTTCGGTGTATTGTTGCTGCCGCAGTAGGGGCACCGAGGACTAGCAAGGTACCTATGCGTTGTTCATTTGGAGATGACGTCCGGAGTGTAGGCCGAGTCAGCGTAGACTTTATTAACAAAAAGTTCTCTGGTTCTTGGCAGGGACTGCAGAGGAGCAAGAAAACCAGGTGGTGAGGCACCTGCAAGCCGTTTCCGGCTGAGGTTCTTAATTCGACGGTATTTTAGATGCGACTGCATCTCATTCACTCGCCTTGTCCCTCCATACGACGTCGTTGTCCGTCCGCACCCCTCCCCCATTCTCCTCGCCGCGCGAGCTGCGCTCTCCGCCGCTCACCCCCTCTCCTCTCTGATAGCGAACACTCTCTCGCGAGGGGCATTGGATTGGATTCGATTGGATTGGCTTGGCTTGGCCTGGCTTGGATTGGATTGGATTGGATTTGGATTGGATTAGATTAAAGTGGATTGTGTTGGATTGTATTGCGTCATAGCCGCGCCACGTTGCGTCATAGCCGCGGCAGGGGGTTCACGGCACGTTTCACGCGATGGGAGAATCAACCTAACGGAAACAACAACGGAACCCCCTATGCATCGATCTACACAGGTGTTCCCGCGAGGGGATGTGGGAGTAATTTTTGCTGCCAGTCCAATTCGCATGCCTGCTGGGGTCAGGTCGTTCTTGGATGGATGCGGGAACCATGGGAGGATTGTGTGAACACTCCTGGACAGCATTATGCGCTGAAAGGTTTCCGTCCGCTCCATGTGTGTGAGCAGGAGTCTAGACCAGGCGTATCTTGAACACTTCGTGAGTGAGGTCTCGAATTTTGTAAAGAATGTTGGGGGCCGTAGAATTGGGCGAGAAGGTCCTGTTCAGTTCCCGTAGAGCGACATGGTAGTCAGTGACAACATGGAACTTGGTGGTGGTGATAAATGAGGTCGCACTTTGTATGGCCTGAATGGCGCCGAGGATTCCGAAAAGTTCGACTTCCTCAGTGAGACCGCATGTGTTTGTTATGTTGCGAGAGCCATTAAGCCGGGGGATGTCAGGGCAGGTCCAGGCAACCGCTGCTGTTCTGCCGTTCATGGCTGCGTCGGTGAAAATGTCGATTTCATCCGGAGCTTTGTCGTTGGCGAGAGTGCGAACATATTGTTCCCGCACGGCGCGGTTACGGCGAGAAGCGGGTCGGCGTCTGAGGTGGCCCAGGGCGGGTCTCTGCCAGGGTGGAATAACAGGTGGAAAAGTGTCAGCACTAAAAGTACTGCTTAATGTGTCCCAATTCGAAATAGATCGTCCTTGAGGTACGTATTCGAGGTGCTTCTCAAAGCGGAGCGTCGTCTCCTCTACCAGGTTAGCGGCGGGAGGAAGCGAAACTGCTTCCGACAGTACGTCAGTTTTGGGGTGGAGTGGAAGCCCCGAGACGGTACGGATTAGATGTCTGCTGAGGATGTTCAGCTCATTTAAATGGTGGGGACGCAATTCATAAATGGGAACCCGTAGGTCAGTCGTCCGTGCGCAACGGCACGAGCAAGCATGAGACATGCATCCTGGCGTGATCCGCCATATTTTCCAGAGATTTGAGTTATCAAGTGTAATGTGGAGCGCCAACTAGTTCCTAAATGGCGAATCCATGCAGCGGGACTATTACAGCTGCTTATCTGCAACCCCAGGAGCTTAATAATGCCATTTTTAGAGGTAATAACCTTGTTGGCCACTTGAAGTTCGATGGCTTGATCTGGGTTCGTCGCGCGCTTGCCTTCCACGCTGAGGAATTCTGTCTTATTAGGAGATAATTGCAGATTGAATGTAGCGAGGGTGCGCTCCAAGCTGAACACAGCAGCTTGAAGCTCAATTTGCATACCTTCTTTGGAGTCATAGTCGGCAGCTTCTGTTCACATGACGATATCATCTGCACACATGGCGAAGCGGGCAGCAGAGTCTGTTTCGGGTGTGCGACAAACGCGGTTAATAGCCAGGTTGAATAGTATAGATCCGAGTGAAAACCAGTTTATTGGAGCGAACTTGTGCTCCTCTAAAAACTCAAAGAATACAAAGGCGGCGAAGCAGCAGTCGAGACGTGACGTGCGCAGGCGAGTGTCGGTGAATGATGTGCCACGGAGTCTGCTCTGCGGGCATTTATCTTTCGAAGCGGGTGTTCCTCTAACCGTCGAATTACATTGAGAACACGGTAGATCAAAGACGACTATTCTAGGCTGGTGACGTTAGGGCGAAACATTTTCCCTATCAAATGAGAAAACCCGCGCGGCTTCAGAAAGAAAGAATGCAACACGCGCTTCACTTGGGGCACAGGTGACACAACCCGGCGCATCCAGGCTGTTAAAGGAAAACATGAACAAACCCAATGCATGATTCGCGGCAATATCCGAAAACCTTTCCATCGAAGTGCGAGATTTGTCGATAAATACCAGCTCATTATTATGTTCAGTAACACATGCTCGTACACAGTTCATGAACACAGAACGCGGGATTGAATAACACATGTCAACCACATCTACGCTGAAGGCAAGGCAACCTCCCAGATTTGACTCTGTCGAGTACTCGACGAAGTCGTTTGAATTTCGTACAACAAAGGGGTGGTGAACCGACAAAGAACCCAGGTTCTTTCGCTAGTAGTCGGGCAAAACACGCTGCCAAGCACCCCTCTCTGATACAATGGTGCGAAAGGGCGCCTCCCTTTTATGGGATTTTTCTGAAAAGAAGGTCTTCCACTGCATATTTTTCGCTTTTTTAACTGACAACACCAGTTTCTCTAGGCCACAATCGCATGAAACTCCAGAGCCCTTTTCTTCTGTTTTCGAAGTTTGTAGGCTACTGGCGGGAAATTTTTCTTGAAATCTGCGCAGGCTTTTTCATCAAAAATGCCTTCTTGTAGCACGACAAAACAGCCCTTTTTGTCGGCTTCGCTTACCCTGAGGCCGTCACGGGCCAAATCTTGAACCATGCAGGTTTTTTATATTACCGCCTTTTCTTTTCTGTTGCCCTGAGCGTTCCAACGCGTCAACACTCTGTGACGAACCTGGGTTTGTCTGCATCCGTAACACGGTTGGAAATGGCCCTTGCTGTGGCTAAGTTCTCAGCGGGAACCAACATCGGTTCAAACCCAAACTTCGGGCCCTTGCCTAACACCTCAAGGTGTTTCTTCGGAACCACGCAATCGCAGAGGACCACGGCTCTCCCGACGGCAGTAGTGGACTTACCTCCTGCCGGTAGGTTGGGGCGTACTGAGTTCCAAGGCACGTCGTCTGAGACATTAGCCATCACGACCAGCTTATAGATAACGACCTGACCATGCGCGCCGATTCCGCGTGCAGAATTTGTTATTGATTGCTTGGTTTTAACACGAAAGGGTTTTATCCCCTGAATACACAAATATTTTACCGGCGTCATATCCGTCACGGAAGTGACGTCAGTACAACGGAGCAAGCGGCCTGTAAAGGGTGCGCCCCTGCACACAGGGTCTTCTTGCGGGGAAGCAACATTTAGTACTAAAGAGTACGTTATACTTGTGGTTGTTCGTTTTCGGGTTTTATATTTTAATACGAAAGTGTTTTATGTCGGTATACACCAAGATTTCGCTGACGTCATACCGTCACGGAAATGACGCCAGCACACCTCTGCCGAAGCGACCCGAAGCACACCCACAAGACTGCCGCCGACCGGCAAATCATGCTCAGCTTCAGATTTCGTTGCACATTTTACTTTCGTGTTTTACCGATTCCTAAGATAGAGACATCAACCAAGGTTTTTTTTTGTAGTTCGTTCCGACGCCACTGCACCGGCTGGCGCTGCATTTAATCCTCATTTCTCTGCTCTATACGCGCTTTCTCGGCATGCCATCGTTGTTATTTCGTCTTTCTCTCGACCCGTTGTGGTCTGTCGTTGCCGAGTCACACTGGGGGAAGTGAACATTTCAAGTGTGCTCGACAATGTGCCCAAGAGTTTTACCGTGATATTGTTTGTTGGCTAGGCTAGCGAAAGCACGCACCCGGCCGGCGTCCACCGAACGCGCACCCACCCGGATAGAGTCAGCAAAAAAGTGTCCACAGTTGCTAACCTTTTACTAACGCGTTCCATGGCGTTCCACGTGTTTGATAGCACGCGTACGTCCGAAAGGATAAAAAAATTGAAAATATTCAGCGCGTTTTATTCTATACTGTGGAACAGAAGAAACGAACAGGAAGAAGCAATTTGCGGGCTCTGTTTTATATAGCGCATTGAAAAAGGAAGGAAAAACGGGAAGAGACACTCGGTGCGTGGTCAGTTACAATGGGTGTACGACTCAGAGCACGAGTAAAACAAACAAACCAAAAAAAGATTGGGTCCGCATCAGAAATTTCCCGCGCAGTATTGGTTGGCCTTCAGCGTATGTGGAGACAGTATAGCAGCAGCATCAATAGTCATTCTTGAAAAAGTAGCTGCAGTGAGTCTGATGGCAAGGTTGTAGTCGACTTAGGCAGGAGGCTGGGCAACAAACCTAGCCAAAAAACAGAAAACGCTTTCGCGAAAGAATATGCCGAAAGATCCTGCAAAACGTTTGCATCATACTTTTAGTGAACATATCGTACGCTATTGTATTTGTTGAGTCCAGCTGAGCAAGCCCGGAAAGCGCAGGGTAAAGGCGATTTGTTTTACCAGGTTCCGATCGCTTCGGTAGGGGGGATATCCCGAAGATAACGGTGGTTCTCACCGTTTTTGAGAACGGTGCTCACCATTCTCAAAAAGATATATCGAAGATAATGGTGGTTCTCACCGCAAGCGTTGACCGGGGTCGGCTGCCATACCCAAATTTGCCATTTCGTGGGTTTGTAAGCCACCCCGACGGAGTTCCTACAAATATGGCGCTACAAATAGTTCCTACAAATACAAAAAACGCCCCAGTCACTGAAAAGGTTGCCGCTGATTGGTGTTCTGTTTGCTGGGGAAACATGTTTTTCCGCAATAATGACGTCAATTCGAGCCAAAAATGCCAACAATTCGAGCCTTCCCTGTTCATAGACGACCTTCACATCAAAAGATAGCTCCTAGACGTAAAGGAAAAGTACACAAAGTTACCGCATGTTTATAACAACGAAATTTCTCGAAAATAAAGAGTGTCATTCGAGCAGGCGGATACGGTAGCAGCGTGGTGTACTTGTGAACGTTGATGTTTGCACGATTAAGAAACGGTTCCAGACTTGACCGCGAACTCTCGTTGCTGGCCGATATTATTACATGTAGTGAGCGGTACAATCGGAATTTTTTGGAATGACCACTACTTTATATGGGAGCACTCGCAGGCCCCACAGCGAGCGAAGCGAAGCTGCCGAGTTTTGGGATTAATCTTAGCTCCACCTGACGGACCGCGCCGTCCCTACAGGGAAATTTTTTGGCTCGCCGGCTCCCACTGTCGCCGGCTGCGATGGGCAGGTCGCTATCTATAAAGCCGGTCGTGGTTTTCATATAACAGTGCATATATTGCCCCTAGAACGTTTTTCCGCTAGTGCCTTGGCGTATGATAGAGAAGGCGATTTTAAAGTAGCGGGTTGCAAGCGCATCTTATGGGTGGTGCTATTGGCGGCATTCCTTAAGAGGTCCTGGTGTCTTCATATTTACATAAAAGACCCCTCATGGTGTTCGCGGAAAACATGTGCCGCTCAGTACGCATATCGGTAAAGTGTTAAAGCCAACTTTAGGGAAGAGGCCTTCGTCTCCCAAGCCGAAACGTCAATATAATCCCAGTTCGGAAAGACCTAAAAAGATGTCTTTATAGCAATGCTTTTGTGTTGGAGGCGAAGCTGACTTTCAAGAGATCGGTGCAAGCTTGATCTTTGCAAGCTGGCTTTCCCACATTGTGTGTTGCGCAGTGAAGCATGGCTATCTACGGAGGGAGTATGGTAACAGTAAGGTTGACGTCTGGGCTAGTTGGTTCAACATGTCAAACTTACAGCCAATAAAGACATACACAAGTACGAGTAAGGGTCATACGCAGCGCTGACTTCCAACTGATAGTTTATTGACACGGGAAAAAAACATTTATACATGCAAGAAAAAGTGGTTACAGTGGTTATATAGATATAGTGGTTATAGTGGTTAATACGGTTACAGCCCCACTTTATGCTCCTCTACATCCTTCTCCTCCGTTCACCAATCTTACGTTTTGTTGGTAGCATTAAAAAAAAAAAAACTTCACCATCCTTTCTTGAGAAATTGGAGAGAAGCGCGAAAGCTTTCCCGCATCAAAGCTGCGTCAACAGTGTGTCCAGACTTTCGCTAAAAGTACATCCACCTTTCGCTGAAAGGGCGTCCACTCGATCGTCAAACCTTCAAAGACCCAAATCGCAAACAAAGAACGAACCCATGCGATGTTTTTTTTTCGCGCACTAAGTAAACGCATCTACGGACGATCTAATGTATACCGATACGTGGTTTATGAGTTGAAGGTGCACTATTGTACCAATTCTTCATGGCAGAGGCGTATAATGTGTTATCTAGAACCGTTAATTTTTCGCGATTATTAAGTAACTATGTTGACTGAATGGAAGCCCCGTTCCACGTACTCGCCGTGTGTCCAGAGCTTTTTGGTCAACCAACCGGTCTATGGGGAAATGCATTATTTTCTTCACAGGACGTCATCGGCCCCACTAAGAAAGCTTTCGCTTTAAATACCACGTCAACTCAGACAGCCTATTACAGCGAAGCGGTATATGACTAATACCATTAAAACGAGTAACAAGTAACTCTCTGACTCCTAAAAGAAACTGGTGTAGCTCACTTTATTTCATATTTATTTGCTTCTTTCTACAGCGTCTGCTGATACAGTTTCTTTTGCCTTGATAAACACACACGAATGGGTCACATTTGATAAAGACACGGACATACAACGTCTAAACTTCAGTGCTGAAAAAAAAAAGCCAACTGACAGACCCCTTTTTGTATTCTCGCAGGCTGCTGCCTTTCCTTCATTTCCCTACTTTTTTTTTACTGTAATAGACGATGACTCAATTTATGCACTTCTGCGGAGTTGCGCAGAAATTCCGCTCAGTACTCAACCGATGGAACGTGACTTCTTTAGCGTTGCCGGCAAGTTTTTGACGCTGTTTAATATTGCCCGAGCGCTTTGAAGTTTAATTCGGTTTCGTTCGAGCGTTTGAGTTCGAGTAAATCCGGCCAGAAATCCCCGCAAAGGCATAACTGAATTATACTGTGCCGCCGACAGACACGAAATGAACGTAGATGCCCCAACGAGTATTTAGATCGTACTTAAGCATGTAGCTGCCTTTTGTAGAACAACTTAGCTTTCGTTTTTCTCTTCGAGAGATTTGGTTTGAAAGTCTTGCACACTAGTGCATTCCCAAAAGTCGCTTTGATCCCCTTCGGTTAGGCTTTCGTGTCAAGGAGCCGTCAAGCAAGCCGCTCCAAAACCTATTCTATCTACCCATGAAAGCTGCTCGTCCCCAAGGTGACCTTGAGCGGCACCGGCGTCGACGTCCTGGAACGGTACAAGTCACAAAGCATGCCAGCCACGTGCGAGAGATTATTATAGATTACCGAAGTTAGTTAATGGTGTATTAGATATTCGACAGGTGTACGTATATGTAAAAAGTATCCATCACAATAGTGTACTAGACTTTCGCCTCCAAAGCACGCACGAAGACTTGGGTGCCATGGCACATTTTTTTCTTATGGTGGTGGGATAAATCGGCGGGGACCTATATGATTCGCTTCTCTTTGGTCGTTTCTTCGCGCAAAGGTCACGCTCACTCACTGAGGAAAATTTCAAAGGCTCAGGAAACACGTCAGAAACGCCGAAAGCAATACGCTAGACAATATAAGCAATAAGATAGACAAGAAAAGCCGGATGGTTGGCCAACAACGAGCAGCACACAAAAGGACTGTGGTTGATTGCTCTGTCATAGGAATCGATAAAACACGAAAGTAAAATGTGCCGCGAAATCTGCAGCTGATCATGATTTGCGGGTTGGCGTCTGTCTTGTGGGTGTGCTTTGCGAGCAACGTCCTCCTGGCGGGTCGCTTCGGCAAATATTTACTGGCGTCATTTCCGTGACGAATATGACGTCAGTTAAATCTTGGTGTATTCCGGCATAAAACACTTTCGTGTTAAAATATAACACCCGAAAACAAACAACCCTAACTATAACGTACTCGTTAGTGCTAAAAGTTGCTTCCACGCAAGAAGACCCTGTGTGGAGGGGTGCACCCTTTACAGGCCGCTTGCTTCGTTGTACTGGCGTCATTTCCGTGACGGATATGACGTCAGCGAAATCATTGCGTACCCGGGAATAAAACACTTTCGTGTTAGAAAATTTGCAGAAATTCACAGGATTGCCGACTAATGCGTAAGCCTTTTCCGGCGCTCATCCATTCCCCAACTTTACGTTTCTTTCATGGCATTGATTTTGCATTTTTAAATTAATCGAGAGATTGCGCTGGATTAGGTGGACTTACCCAATTTCGTTACTTAAAGGGTCAGCTCCTTTTTTTTCGTTGACGTTCTGGCACGCTACCTGGCACGCTAGCCAAATACTTGTCCACATTTCCTCGCAGAAGTGGCATTGCGAGGCTCCGGGCACGCTCTACCATATTATGTGGGGATGTGATAAGAACCCCAACCTACACCCTTCCCTCCTGCGCTTCCCCTCCCCAGAGCATTGGGAGAGAGCACTGTCCAGTTCGGACTCTGACGACCAGACGACCAGCTTTGGCTGGTGAAGAGAGCCCAAGAAGCCGGATGATTCAAAAGTCCTGGAATAGGGACCTTTCCCCAAGACGAACTGCTCCCTATGGACGTTTATTCCTACTCCTCCACATGGTACATTATTACACTTTATACATCCGACATCATACACATACAATTGTAAGTTCTGCATAGAGTCATGCGCTCTCACCACATGGTGTGTTAGTGCCGCCACTCACCATCCCTTACCTGAAATCCAAACCTCTCATTTGAACAGAGGGCTGGTCGGATGACCAGCTCCAGACTGGATCACCAACAACATCTGGTAGACCGGGCGAGACAGGCTGCCAAAACCCAGTTCTTCCTGGACTAAGGAGGTACCCCACCTGACGGTCAACCTGACAACTTTGACTGCTCTAATAAACGTCTTGCACCATAGCTTCGTGCGTCGGACGATGGCTGCCAGATTGGGCTATCAATCACCGAATAAGGCCATGTTTGTTTCGTTTGGTTATAAATTTTTGCTTTTCTCTGTGTTCTCTCAAGAACAATCTACATTTACAGGTCAGCGCGGAAGCAAACGGAGCACGAGAGCGGCGGCCAAACTCGATCGCTGCGCCAGGTAGCATATTGCACCGACGGGAACCAAGTTTCGGCGTTCTGGGGTGCGTTCGCACTGTCCCCGCGGCCCTATCTGATCATAGAGTTTCTTAGTGAGCATATTAGAGAGGAAACTACGCCTGGGAATCCATGTCGCCCTTGGGCGTTATGGCCTTATGGGAAGACCACAGCTGGTGGCTTGGCATGTCTATCGGATTCTTAAGCGCCATGTTAGATTTGCTTTCTTCACTATGCATTGCAGTGTCTACGAGGTAGCCGCTCGGGCCGAACTGGCCGAAACTCACTTCGCTTCTCTCGCTTCGCTTTGAAACTCGAACGTCGCTCCACTAGGTAATGCTAAGACAGCTGTGCTTCGTCGTAAGCAAGTGGCAGGACTAGTGCCGGCGAGCAACCGTGAGTACGTACTTACACAAGTACAAACCCACGATGTAAACGCGTTATAGTATGTGGTAAGGAGATTGTGCTTCCCGACTGTTTTTGGCAGTAGCAGTACATAATGTCACGGGACAGCGCCATCACAAGAGACCAGCGACAACGACGACGAAGAAAGTGCTGGTGGAGCCTGCGCTGGCTCTCTAATGGCCGCCATGTAAATACTGTACATAGATAGTCCTACCTTTTAATACGTCGCTTCGTCTTCAACCATGGTTTGAGTCATTTGCTCTGCCGCCACGTTACAATATTGTTACGAGGAAAATGTTTTATCGCAGATATTTACAAATGTCGAACGCTGGGGAACACAGTAACAGTAACGAGTGGGTGCGGCCAGAGAGAGAGAGTTCTTCTTTTTCGTCACTTAACCTGCCACCACAGCAAGCGTCTTGCCGCCGTAAAGAAAGAAAATCACTGCAGGACCGACTGGAAGTGTTCCTGAGATAGAAGGCATGGAGCTTCAAGCCGTCAAGCAAACAACACGTTCCTATCGAATCCGCTGACTCAGTCAGATGCCCAGGCTGCCGTGAGGGGTATATCCTTGTGGGAACACGCCGGGAGTACCGCTGCAGTCGACGTATCCAGGATGAAATTCGCATCCAGTTTTCTACGGTCTTGAACTCTGACGCGAATTCTTTAGATTTAGTCTTAGTGGCGGCCTTAAAATAATTGTTCAGCACTTCCCCCTTCTTTCTCGAGCTTTTGATAATTCAACTGTCCATTTCTTATGCAGTCTTATTCTTTGGACAACGCCCGCGGTGTGTCCTGTTTTAATCTACCTAGGAAATCCATTATGGGCAATAACAGTCTCTCGATGTTTAGACAATCTTCGGCCGTTCCCTACAAATATTTGCGCCCCATTTCGCCGTTTGAATTCCGAAGGAAAAGCACTCGTATTTTCATGCTTGGGACATTTGCTATACGGAGCTTGTGAAGATGTTACTTTTCTTATGGAGCAGACTAGGTTGCTCCCGGTCATCTCCGAGGACTCTTCAAGTGAACTTGGAAGACAGGCATCTTTAGTTTGAATAGCAAGTGTAACAAGCGAACATGACGTAATCTCCCCTTTTTCTTGCTGTAGAAAATGTGATAGGAGTGAGGTTTCTCAAGAGTGAACTCCTTCAGCAGCGCATTCAAAATCAGTTGGTTTGTAGTACCCCTTGGTTAGTGCAAGAAACTATCTTAAATTTGCCGATTCATTCAATGTCCTAATGATCTTGCACTGTTCCCAGGTGTCAGCATTCTCATCTTTTAATCGATAGTACAATCGGCTCATAATGTCAATCATCTGGTCTTCATATTCAATATTGGTAGTGAATTCCTCCTCGAAATAGTCAACGTTTATAAACGGTTCAATTTTCCCAATTAAACACGTAAACGAAACTTCAGTTTTTCCTAACTGGCGCATAAAACTCCTCAACATAACGCATATACCACTGGTATTTACGTTGAAGCCTAATGTATAATTTTTTTCTTTTATTTTTTCGAGGAGCATCCTAGACCGAGTAAAACTTCGTTCGTGCTGTCGAGGTAGCGTCTCTTTCGGTGTGCGAGGAGCTGCGACACTCACCTCATTGTTCACGGAATCACTGTCAGGTCCCACCGAGGGCCATCGTGAGAGGCAAAGATGCATTCTGATCGCACTCTCGTCCGTATACCCGTCGGTCGGCTTTGGAAAACACCACCGCGGCTCTTCCAACTGTAACCGTCCGTCGGCCGCATCGCTGGTGTCCTTTTTGTAAGAGACCGAAGGTCGCATGACTTCGAATCATAAAAACTGTACTTAGATCTCGTGCACTTTGTGGACACCGTCGCCGCTGATTTTACATTGGTTGTTTGCCGTTCCGGTAACCCCGACTTCTTCGTTCCCGCGTTTAGGCACCATAACACCACGAAGAAAGGTGTCCGAAGCCGCCGCAAAGAAAGAAAATCTCTATTTACACCAGACTGAATTGCTTTATGCTACTAACACGGGGTCCGAAAGTTCCTCGTCTTTCTTCTCTACATTTCTTTTCGCCCTCGGCTGCTTTATGAAACGTCCTCTTCTTCAGTAGATGATGATGATGATGATGATGATGAATAAATCTTTATTTGTCAAGCTGGTGCAGATGTTAGGGCACCCGCCCGGTGGGGGGCTTCCCTATTCCGGGATACCCTGAGCTCGGCTGGTGGTCCGGGCCCTCTTCACCTGTTCACGCTGGATCGCAAGGTCCGGGCTCGTCAGGCGGTTCGCCCACTGCCTGTAGAAGGTGGAGGTTATTGGGGCAAGGCCTGGGGTCTTCTGGCACTCCCAAATCTGGTGGTACAGTGTACCGGGCGTGGACAGAAATTGCAGGTAGACGGGTATTGGGTGGGGTAAATCGCGTGAAGTAGGGTTCTGTGGGGGTACGTATTGTCTATGTCCAGCGCAACAAAATGTAACATCTCGTGGCATAACCCCGCCGGTGGAAGCGCCTGCTCATGAGCCTGGTGCGCAAGTTGTTCGGCGACAGGGCTTGAGACGGGAGACATGCGCGTCGTCCGTAAGCAATGAGGCTGGACGTGTGAGGTTGAAGAGGGGCTATGTTACAGGCGTAACTTCACGTAGTATGCGATAAGGCGCAGAATACCGGGACAAGGGTTTTTCACAAAGCCCAACACGCCGTGAGGACGACCAAAGAAGTACAAGTAGAGTGGCGAGCTTGGTGCCGGCGGTCATAATGTGTCCTCTGGGTCTGATGGGATGAGCTATCTTTTGGGATCAGCACGGGATATGGCGGTGCGGGCACAGTGGGATGTACACACAGGGGGAGGCAGGACAGTCCAGTGGCAATGCTTGGTGGCGGTCCGATGAGGACACAGAAGGGAGAGTAGCCAGCAGTGTCCTTACGAGACAAGCAAAAGTAACGCACGGCAAAGCCACGTCCCAATCACGCGTCGTGTGCGGAGACGTACATAGACAGCGTGACTTTAATTGTTCGGTTAGGGCTTTTTTTTAATTCTTTGCCGAGTCACGGCCACTCGATGGAAACAAGGTCCGAGTACCCCCACAGCCAGGACCGTGTAACGCCCTGCATTTCCACAAAAATGCAGATATCGCGGAAGTTACACGTGGAATCGCTCTAATGGCGTATATAGAAATAACCGGTCGCACGAAATTTTGAACAACTAAAAAATTATAAAAAAGTACAAAAATGACGGAAAATGTCAAAACGATTTCGGGAAAGTTCCCAATGCAATCGTTATATTATTGTAAGCGGAGATAATTGGTCGAACGAAATTCTGAAAAACTAAAAAAATAAGAAAAAAAATCTCGGAAAATTTCGGAATTTCCACAATGATGCAGATTTCGGGAACGTTTCCCCCGTAATCATTATAATAGCGTAAATGGAGATAATTGGTCGAACGAAATTTTGAGAAAGTAAAAAAACAAGAAAAATATAAAATAATTCCTGAAAATGGCGAACCGTGTAACACCCTGCATTTTCGCAATAATGCAGATTCGAGAAAATTCCACCTGTAGTCGTTATAATAGCGTAAATGGAGACAATTGGTTGAACGAAATTTTCAAAAAATAATAAACAACAAAAATACGAAAACATACGGAAAATGGCAAACCGTATAACCACCTGCATTTCAACAATAATGCATATTTTGTGGAAGTTCCACCTATAATCTTTATATTAGCGTAAATTAGATAATTGGTATAAAGAAATTTCGAAACACTAAAAATATAAGACAAATATAAAAAAGTTATGGAAAATGGAAAATGGCTAACCGTGCAAACCCCTGCATTTCTACAATAATGCAGATTTCCCAAAATTTCCAAATGTAGCCGTTATAACAGCGTAGATGGAGATAATTGGCGGAACAAATTTTTGAAAAACTAAAAATAAGAAAAATATTTAGCAATTATGGAAAATGGCAATCCGTATAACGCCCTGCATTTCAACAATAATACAGATTTCGGGAACGTTCCACCTGTAATCGTTATAATAGCGTAAATGGAGATAATTGGTCGGGCAGGATTGAGAAAAACGAAAAACTTCGACTGTAAAAACTCACGCTTAAGACAGGCGGCATACGAATGCTACGCATTAGTGGATATTTCTTTAAATTTCTGCAGAATTTTTTGTAGCGATAGTATGCCCGTTGGCATAAAAGGAACCTGTTTACAGGTAGAGATGGTCACCCGTCTTTCGAAGGAAGGCGAGAAGGAAGTCGTCGGGCATTAGCTTGAGGATGGTAGGCAGTGATCTTGTGTTGAGTGGAGCAAGAGCGAAGAATGTCGGCAATAACTTGCGAGAGAAAGGAACGGCCACGATCTTTCAGGAGCTGCCGAGGAGCTCCACGAAGAAGGATAACGTCACGGAGCAGAAGATCGGCAACGTCAGCAGCGCAGCCCGTAGGAAGTTCCCGCGTCATTGCATAACGCGTGGCGTAGTCGACTGCGGCAGCTATCCATTTATTGCAGGATGTGGACTGGAGAAATGGACCGAGCACGTCTAATCCAACGCGCAAGAATGGTTCGCTTTTTCAACTGAAAGCCTGCTTGGCGGAAAAGCGCGAGGATAAAAACAGGTGGGTAAAGGGGAAGCAAATGAGAGCGAAAGGACTATAACGTCGTCAAGGTAGCCCAAACCGGTGGACCATTTGAATCCACGAAGAAGAGAGTCCATCATGCGCTAGAATGTTGCAGGTGAATTGCATAGACCGAAAGGCATTACCTTGAATTGGTGCAGGTCATCAGATGTGACAAGAGCGGTTTTTTCTTTGTCCAAGTCGTCTACAGGAATGTGCCAATAACCGGAACGGAGGTCAATGGAAGAAAACTATTGGGCACCATGTAGGCAGTCTACGGCATCGTCCTTCTTCGTGATTTTGTTGAGAGAGAGAGAGAGAGAGAGAGAGAGAGAGAGAGAGAGAGAGAGAGAGAGAGAGAGAGAGAGAGGAGAGAGAGAGAGAGAGAGAGAGAGAGAGAGAGAGAGAGAGAGAGAGAGAGAGAGAGAGAGAGAGAGAGAGAGAGAGAGAGAAAAGACGACGCAAAAGCTCCAAGTTCACTAGCACCACCGGTGAGGCCCATGGACAGCAGGATAGTTTAATGATCTCCGCTGCCAGCATTTTATCCACTTCGCTTTGGGTGTCGGCGCGCTCGGGATGGGACACGCGGTAAAGTCTTCGGTGAATGGAACTGGAGCCACCAGTGTCGATACGCTGCTTGACAGGGTATCGACACTTAACCCGACAGCGTAATTCGTCCCACAGCATGATCGCGTGAGTCAAGAATGTCTGAATAAAATAGCAGCAGGCGGCGAAGATCACGGGCGAGTTCTTGTGAAATTTCCGGGCTCAGCATCACCATAACCTTGTCAGCGGAAGCAGGTGCAGCTGTATGAAGATAGTTACAGTCAGGGGTAGTGGTTACGGTCAGTTAAGATTTCGTAGTCTTGTAAGGGGGCGCACTGACGCAAGCGAGATTCTTTTCGGGAATTCTTGTGTAGGAAATCCGTTGTTTAGGATAGGCAGAGAGAGTGTGCTGTCAATCAGGGTAGTGACTGTGTGTGGTACCGTTACATTTCGTGTCAGCGGAACATCAGTCACGGGCTTACTAACGTGCTCACCGCCAACGAGAAGGCGAGGGGCCGCCAACGAAACATACGTTATGGACTGACGCAGGAGACGGATGTTCGTTGCGGAACACAAACGGGTCGGATGTGGGTCAGCTGCCACCGGCGCACTAGGTAGCTCCCTCCAGACTCTGGAAACCTGTCGAATAGTCGATGAGCGCTGAATGGTCCGCAAGGAAGTCAAGGCTTAAAGGAGCCATGAAGACAAAATACAACTCGGGTTTATTAGAAAGACTGCTTAGTCACGATAACAATGATACCAATATCATCGCAATCTTCGAACAAATAACGGAGATATTAAAGAAAACGTGTGAAGCAGTCGCGACCCCCTAGCCAATTTCCCGCAACTTTTCTGTGACGTCACGGAACCTTGTTTGTGCGATTGGCGGCCGCCCAACTGACCTGTGGCGACGACACATGACTGGACGTCTGTAATGGGGCCCCTACTTCCATTTGACCGCATCACTTGAATGCTAACGCGCAACTAACGCACTGAAAATTGTGTTTTATTGTTGGCCCGTATGACGTCATTCTTGCTCATAACACGTCACTGTGGCGCGAAATTTGAAAGTTTTTAAATACTTCTTGCTTTTTTTTCGTTAAGAAAACATCTTTTGGGGCTGTAATGGAGCTGAGTGAGATACTGAATCCTAGTTCTTTCAAATTAAACGAAGTTGTATTTTCTCTTCATGGCTCCTTTAAGATCACGTCATGTGGGCCGTTTTATAATACGTACGACAAACAAAATGGGTACACTACGGCCAGCAATGGTAACACAAGCAATACATATTCAGCTATCATGGGCGTTCTACCATCAGCTAGTCGGGCATAAGATAGGGCAGGCGTCGGGATTTTATGAAGGCGAAAGCGCAGATTTGAGCTTATGACCGATATTTGTCGCCCCAGTGTCAATGAGCGCACGAACAGGCATGCCGTCAACTTCAATCTCTAGTAAATTGTCTCTGGTAGGGAGAGTCAAAAGAGGATTTTCGGGCCAAGTCGAAAATACAGCTTCACCTCCGGGAGCTGCATTCATTAGTTTTCCGGCGAGAAGCGATTGGAGGTGGTCGGAGATGACGGTCTCCGAGGCTTCGGCAAACGAGACCGACGTCGGTGCGGTGAGGGCGAGTGGTTAAATCGGGACGTCGAAGTGGCGGCGGGGTCATCTCATTGCTGCTGGTTTCGAGAGGTAAAGCGGCGGGGATATATTGTCGAAGCGGGCAGGGCAAAAGTCTCTTGGAAACTGGAGCCAACGGCGCTGACAATAGCAAGCAACATGTCCCACACGCCTGCAGTTGAAGCAGACGGGCCTGTCTTCTGGAGTTCTCCACTCGGCTGGATTGCGGTACCGGGAAAGAAAATATAGTCGCTGCGGAAAATGGCCCTCGAGGATCCTTGTCGTCATGGTTGGTGACCCACCGAACAGACTGGATGTAATCCCGCGTTTGCGAATTCCTCCCGAACAACCGCTTGAACAAGGGAAATGGCTGGAAGGTTGATGTCAGTCACGCGTGGTTGAACAGCTGCAGGAGCCATGACCTCAATTTCGCAACGGAAAATCCTGGTCACCTTATCTGCAGAAGGCTCAGTATCTATGCCGCACGTGGCCGGGGGTGCAGCCGATGGGAAAAAAAACGCTGCTTCGCAGGTACGGTACAAGTCGCCGTGGTATTCGGAAGCTTCAACTTAAAAAGCGCCCGAGCCAGGACAGTTGCCTTTCTAAACGACGATAATTCCAGAAGTGGTTCCTCATCCGTATGCGGCTCGTGTATTCTTCAAGAATATTTTGGAGTCACTTTGTAATGTCTTGTGTAGCAACACCAAGCCACGAGAGACAGAATAGGCAGGCAGTAATATGCCACCCATAAAGAAGTCTTCGGGGGTGGCACTTTATGCAGCGCCACAGGGCACGTTTCCGAGCGCGCGTGGCTCCCGCGGACCCAACAGCGGCGGATTCGGTCGCCACGGGTGGCTGCGGGTGGCAACTTGACCAGCGCCACTGTACGACCTAGCGCTGCCCTTCGGAAAGTGTCACGCCCAGTCTGACACGCCAGCAGAGCGTCGAGTAAGCATATCAGAAATGGCGGTGGGGGCTGCGAACGCTTCCCAAGAACGCCGGTTCTTGTCGGCACTCCTACGCGGCGCAGAGATGCAGTTTCGCCGCCACTTCCATGCTCCGTTTACCTCTACGTAAACATGTACACTACCATAACAATTAAGCATCTCCCCTTGGCCAATTGCGGATCTTTGTACAGATAAGATTCGTCACACTGTGCGCGTTGAGGTACTCTGAAATATGCTTGAGGGTTAAAAACTTCCCACTTGTGCGTACCACTCAGTCTCTCATTTCGCACGTCTTTAACATCAAACGCTACAAACGACCAGTCGCCGTGGTGGCTCAGTGGTTAAGGGCTTGAGCTGCTGAAACCAAGTACGCGGGTTCGATACGGGCCGCGGTGGCTGCCTTTGAGATGAATGCCGAAAGCGAAAATGCCCATGTGTCGAGATTTTGGCACACTTTAAAGATCCCAAGGTGGTCGAAACGAATCCAGAACCCTCCATTACTGCGCAACTTATAGCCCTTGGGCAGCGTCAGCGCGTGAAATCCCATAATAATAACAATACCAAATAATAAAAAGACGCTATCAACATCATGGGCTGCTCTAAACCATAAGTCAGCAGCCAACGTAGCTATCATCTCTGCCAAAAAGAAAGATATAAGAATGGGTGCGAGAAATCACGCTCGTCATGACACAATGGAACCAGTATGCAGCGTTCCCTTTGCACGACCATCCCGGCACGAGGAAATACGTAATCCCTCTCCTAGAGAAATACGCCACCCCGCAAGGAGTCACTGAACAAACATTGGAGAAACTCATAAACCTCTAAATACCTCTGGTATACAATTCAGCCAAGCGAGATCGCACATTCTTCCCCCACCTTTCTGTTCTAACAACCACATATACGATGATTGCACTCTGGCAGATGTAACTGTGGCGCGAATTTCAAACAATAACAAGCGCTAAGCCCAGACAGAGCCGCACATTCACTACTGCGGAACCTGTTCCAAGCAGACGAAGAAACGCAGTTCTACGGCAAAACTGGGCCACCGCGCGCCAACATACTACCATACTGCGTAGAAAACATGTGGAACGCGTGCACTGAACAGATTAGAGGAACATATGGAGGAAACAAAACACTTCCACAACCAACTCATAAGGGGCCTTTGAGAACGTATCCACGCGGGACCTGTTTCCCGAGCACAATGAAGGCACGAAGCGAGCGCTGTTCACAGTAGACGTGATGAAGAAGTTTCTGGGAAAGCTCTATAGCTTACCTTAGTAGCCGTATGTTTACATTTCAGGTAAATGTCAACTTTTCGTCGTGGTCGCTTTCTGTAATGAACGGAGGCGGCGCGCTAGTGGGCAGGTTAAACTTCACTCTTAATAAAAAAGGTCGTAAAAAGGTAGTAGCGGCCGTATTACCACGCGGTACGGTACGTAGGCTCTTCCACAAACAACTGCATGGTTAGGAAATTAACTGAGTGTAGGAAGTAGTATGCACTAGATTAAGGTCGTGCTTATGACTAGGTTGTACAAGGCCAGTTAGTAAACGCATGTAGCTCAGAAGAGTGCTATCGCTGGGACTTTACGAGGGGAGGTAGTGAGTGATTGATTGATTGTAGGGTTTAACGCACCGACGCAATGCAGGTGATGAGGCGCGCCGTAGTGGAGGGCTTCGGATTAATTTTGACCACCTGGGGATCTTTAACGTGCGCCGAAATCTCGTACACACGGGCGTTTTCGCTCTTCGCCTCCATCAGAAAAGCGGCCGCCACGGCCGGGAATCGAACCCGTGATCTTGTCCTCTAGGGGAGATAGATAGTGGTTCTTATTGCCTGCTTCAGTGAGTAACCCTGACTACTACTAAATTTACTACCTCCCAGTTACTAAGAACCTGGTGTTTACTGGGACAAGTAACTTGTTAGTGTTCCATTAGTGAATGCCCCGACCTTTTTCTAAGTGTTCAATTGTTTTATGTCGGGTGTAACGCGCGATTCTGCGGGGAAAAGTGCCACTTCAACAAAAAAGAAACGGTAATGGCGAGAGGGGCAACGGGCTGTACTTGAGAAAGATAGAGAGAGAGAGAGATAGAGATAGATAGATAGATAGATAGATAGATAGATAGATAGATAGATAGATAGATAGATAGATAGATAGATAGATAGATAGATAGATAGATATCTAGATAGATAGATAGATAGATAGATAGATAGATAGATAGATAGATAGATAGATAGATAGATAGAGAGAGAGAGAGAGAGAGAGAGAGAGAGAGAGAGAGAGAGAACTTCATTGTCCAAAGACCAAGGTCCAGGTCGTAGTTTTAGACTTCAGTTCACCAAGACTACGCAGTGTTATGATAAAACGGAATGCGCTAACAAGGATGGGACAAGGAAGGAAGACGAAACACAGAGCCGAATAGCAAAGTGAGTTTATTATCCGCGCGCTTGTATGTACTACAACCTGTCGGGAGGTGGGTAACAAACAGAAGAAGAAAAAAGACTAAATACACATTCACTGTGCACGCAAGCAGCCACAAAACGGTCAGTTGTCACGAAATGCGATTTCTTTAGGAGATAAATATGTGGACGCAACCCTAATTCTCTCATCGCCCGCACGCGCAATTTGTAGAGCTTCTGTAATTACCCGCGTGAGCAAATCAAGGCTCTTAGTTATCACCTAGGTATTGTTTAACATGGGGAAGCATTTGTAATTACTGCAATGAATAGCTAGATTCCCACTGTCAGAATTACAGACATTATTCATGTGTTCACGGAGCCTGCCAGTTTGGCCGATGTATGCATTTTTGCAACTTTAGAGGGGACTTAAACACTACTCCTCCCGTGCAGTCAACGAACTTGTTGGGGTGTTTAACTCTGCACCCACCCTCTTCTTTATGTGTACAGTTAACCGGCCGACAGAGCTTGGAAAGCTTGTGAGGGGCAGAGAAGGCCACATTGGCGCCTGTGCTTGGCTGAGCTGGCGGATGTACGGGATCACAGCCACTTTTTGGTCGCGAGCTGGATTCACAGTAGCTGCTGGGCTCGCACCACCACGGGCTGCCAGCTTGGCCTCTTTCAGTACTTTTTTCGAAACCGACACAACAAGGCTAGTGTAGCGTTGGATTCTGTGTTTG
Organism: Haemaphysalis longicornis; assembly: GCF_048455015.1. Taxonomy (NCBI): domain Eukaryota; kingdom Metazoa; phylum Arthropoda; class Arachnida; order Ixodida; family Ixodidae; genus Haemaphysalis; species Haemaphysalis longicornis. Next base: position 86,663,832 of record NW_027526204.1, read on the forward strand.
AACGGTGTGACAATGTTGTCCTATCGAAGGTCAAAAGCGAGGCGTGAAGGATATGCAATTCCATTGGACTGGAAAAACTGTGGAAAAATTATAAACGCAACGTGCTCTCGCACTAGGCTCCTGCGTTATCCGAGCCCAACTGTCTTTTCCATTTGTTTTCACTAGCGGATGCCCTATTTATGTTTTTTTTTTATTTTTTTTTTGTTTAAAAAAGCCCTAAAGGCCCTTTGGGGAGGGTATTACATAGGGTAAAGGAGGTCACTGGTGTCACAAAAACTACAAAAAGAACAAAATAAACACAAGAACTAGAAAAGGCAAAAAAAATTTATATTGCTAGACTGGAAACAAATAGGACAAATTTAGCAGAAACAATAAGAACGGCTATTGGTACAATAGCTAAAGCGAACTAAGCAGAGTATTACTACACGGAATATTACCACGCGTCATTTGACAGCGCAAGAACTGAGTGAAAGGAGGCAGTGAAATGATACAAATTATACATTGGTATTTTTGCTCAAAGCATTAGTAAATTTCATGATATTCGGTTCAGTAACAATGTTTGATGGGAGATTATTCCAGTCTATTGTGGTACGAGGAACAAATGATTCGGCAAAAGCAAGGGTATGAGAGTTAGTTCGCACTTGTTTCGGCGGGATCAGTGCCTCTATTGCGGTCATGTTTGAAAAGGTTTAGGCAGGCAGGTAAGTTTGTTTTGCAATGGTGAATTGAGTCTCCGTTCTATTTTTTCTGGTGTGGGGAGCTAGTTATGTGACGAAAACTGGCACGGGCTTGGCTAGCCTAAGGGTGGTCCCGGGGAGATGACTTGGGGAAGAGCGGCTTTCCTTGCGTTGCCGCTCATGCAAGCGCGACCCGGTATCCGTACCACGTTGAGCGTGGGGTAGGGGCGGCTTGTGAGCGAGTGCGTGGTGAGTTTTGGCGTATGTTGGTTTACTTTGTCGGAGGCGGAATGTCGGAGCGCCCTCTGATAGTCTAAGACTATGTATAACAGCTAAGCGGAAGGTTGGTGATTTACAGCCGTACAAAAGGACAAGAGGAAGAAGGTGGTACACCGAACGTGTAGCTGAGCTCTTGTAATGCTGGGAGCGTCACTGTAGTATCATCATCACCGTCATCGTCATCATCATCAGAAGAAGGAGGAACAATGACGCGTCATTCTGCGCAATTGTTGTTTGACCATCGTCCTACGTTGCTGTCTCTCTCTGATGCAACCACTGTCTCTCACGAGTATCGGAGCCGAGCAGCTCCACCGTCGACTGTTCATTAACGTAATCTCTTGCAGGAGTAAATGAACATCTGGCTAACAGTGGTGGTATTGCCGTGGCGTACGTATTCACGCGCAACCAGCTACATTTCGCGATGAAATCTCAACACGACCTGGCATTTTGATAATATCCGAATTGCGAAATTCCCCGATTTACAAACACGCTGGCGTGTCATGTAAGTGGCTGTTTGCTAGCACAATGTCCGCCATGTAAGCCGTTCAGTGGAGACGGCCTGGGTAAAAAGCAGCCCTCGGGGCGGAAAGCCTCCCGGGTTTGTTTCGTAACACAACGACGCACATCTACTGCTGTTGCGCCGCTGCCTTCGGCACATCGATGTTGTTGCCGTTGTCGCAATAACTTTGACAAAAATACCCTCCGATGTTGTGCGGCAACAAAACACGCTCTTGCGCAAAGCATGGATGCGCGGAGAAAGGCAACGAACGGAACGGCGGGGGGATATTGTAGTGGCTGGAGACAGCCGTCGCTCCCGCGCGGCTACGGAGCGGTGGTCGTAACGCAAAGGAGCGCCGTATTAATCTTTCGAGACCCGACGCAGGTGTAAAGCGGGGCCATAAGGAGGACCGGAGGCCTGGTCTCGGTAGGAGACGGAGTCGTTGCGCGAGGTAGGGGGCATAGAAGGTGAGAGGGGCGGCCAGAAATATGGCGAGAGAGAGAGAGTGAGAGGAACGAGGTGGGGGGGGGGGGGGGCGCAGACGACGACATTCTAGTCCCAGCTAGAGTGGAGAGGGGGAACCCCCGGGGGTTATTTTTCCGCCTGTCCCCTGCGCTGCCTCGAGGTGGAACGCAATTACGAACCTGGCCTCCCCTCTCTCTGTCGTGCCGCGCGGCGCACGTCTTGAAGAATGAACGACGAGCGGGAAAGAGGGGACCGCGTTATGGAAGCACGTAAGGAGGCAAGATGAAGGAAGAGGAGAGAAGGGAGAGGAGGAGGAAGAGGAGGATGAGAGCGAGCCCGGTAGCGATCGGGCCGGGCGCACGTTTCTGCGTTTTCTGCCCATTTCGTGGAACAAGGTTCCACGAGCTCAGCTCGGAAGCGGGCGTGAAACGAAGCGCACGCGCTACGACTGTCGTCTGCTACGACTCGTAATGAAAAGAGATAGAGGGAAACAGGGCGGCGGAGCGGGTCGGCCTTGAAGAAGACAGGTATGATTGGGAGAGGAGGGCGGGAAATACGAGTGGGGTGTTTCTAAGGAAAGGTAACTTCGATGACGAGAAAAATGGCGGCGCTTTTCGCCCTCTTTCCCTTCGGGGAGAACGGCACCTGGTGGCTGGGGGAGCAAATTTGATTACATTACCCTGTTCCTTTCCTCGGAGCCTAGCTTAGCTTTGCTTCGCGCTCGCTGCTGTCGAGGTTACGCGGCTTCGGAGGATAGCTGCGAGTTAGCGTGTCGTTTAAGTAATGCGAAGACCTTGTTAGGAGACCCAGTTAAAAACAACGTTGAAGAAGCTGTTAAAAATAAACAAGAAGTAATTGTCTGCGTTTTGACTGCGCTATCAAAAAAGAAACAGGCAAAAGTATGGAAAGTGACCCCTGTGAGAGAAAAAAAAAACGCAGAGGAAGCTTATGATCCGCCGCTTACCGAGAAAGTTTATGGTTCACCGTAATAAGGATCTTTTAATGAAGTTCTCACATCTAGCGCGGTCTCACGTCCGGCAAATGTTGGCTCGATATCCTTTTTTTTTGCCAGAAGAAATGGCAGCTCTGAGCTTTTATTTTGTTTCGCTCCTTTCGCTCTGCCCGCACGTCTCATTTTGTCGAACCGTGCTCCACTAAACATTGCCGGAAACTTTTCTCATTAAGACGGTAATAAGTTTCGCGTAAACTTGTTTGCCTCGGTTAAATCGATTATAACCTCGGTGATTCGAAAGTGTCCCGAGAACGACGAAGTGAAACCGGGAAATCGCGACGGCTCTCGCGGCTCCTGGCGTAATACATTAACGAGATGGGAACACCTCCACTCCCACCTAGAAACATCTCGAAGTTTGTCGCATCTAGGGGGCAGAACAGACAGCGCTGGAATTGCAATCAAGACTGAAATTATGAGGTACTGTCGAAACGAGCAGCGCCGCGGGCGGTCGTCAGGAGGGCTTCGCCTCACTTACACGCTTGATGGGGAGGAGACAGCTTTACAGGTGCCACAAAACCGAAGTTGTTACAGGCGGGTGGAAGGCGATGGAGATGGCAGCTAGCGTTGAACAGCCGTCGTATTAGCGAGGAAAGCTTCATCACAGGGGCGATTCGGTAATGGGATGGACGCACTGACCATCCAACATTTGTGGAGCACTCAGAAATGGAGGCGGGTGCATAATGTAATGTAGCGTCTTCGGTCGTGTTGTTGAGCGGAACATCGGTAGTACGATGCGTGGAGCTCCAGCAGTTAGATCAAGCATAGAGTTCTGCCGCTGATAATTGTATGTGGACTAGGCCGGCAAGTCCACGCGTTTCCTGTGATCACTAAAAGGACAGACAACTGTTTTTTTCCATATTATATGCTTCCTATACCAAATGAAAGGGCATCACTTAGAACACCTTGAACTGAAACTGTGTCTCCGATAGTTCCTTATAACATTTGAAAGCGGAATTTTTAGATCTACCAGCAATAAGTGTGCTGTCAAAGCAAATGTTGACAGCCATGACAGCGATCCGTGAAGCGACATACTGCTAACTTGTTCGCGCTGGCCATCATGAGTACCTTTCACCTCGCCGAATTCGCTGCCCTATGGCACAGTTCTGTTATCTCCCATCGTGCACTTTTCCCTGGATAAGAGGAACCAAAAGCGACAGAAAAAAAAGAACCATCTTCAATAACCTGAAACATAGGGAGGGGAGAAACATGCAGTGCATACGTATTGTAAGACTTTCTCTTGCCACATGGCGCGCGCTGATACACACGAAATCCCAATTACGAAGACGGAGAAGGGAAATTAGAAGCGGAGAACTGCAAATTTTTAAGTTAATATGAGTACGGAGCGAAATGAAGCAAACAAGCAAGCGCGAACGAAAAACGAGTGTCCCGGTGTGTTCTTCTGGTACGCGTTTTCCACCGCGGAGATGAAACGTTCTTGCGCGAGGCGTTGAAAAACAATTGTTTCAGTGAGTGTGTTCTTTTAGTAGGAGCTATGTTCTAGCGCGAGTCGTTGGAAAACGAGTGTCCCCGTGTTTACTCATTTGATTGATTGTGGGGGTTGAACGCGCCGACGCAACGCAGGGGATGAGGCGCGCCGTAGTGGAGAGCTCCGGATTAATTTTGACCATCTGGGGATCTTTGACGTTCGCCGAAATCCTGTACACACGGGCGTTTTTGCTTTTCGCCTCCATCGAAAAAGCGGCCGCCGCGGCCGGGAATCAAACCCGCGACCTCGTGCTCAGCAGCGCAACGCCTTAGCCACTGAGCCACCGCGGTGGGTGTCCCCGTGTTTTAGCACTGTGACTACATGATGCTACAATGACACGAGACGACGACGACATGAGACGCCGACAGCTCGAGGCCCCTAAGGGGCTTCGCCCTAAAAGTTCAAACCGTAGTTCTGCGCTCCGAAGCTACGCTGAATGGCTATGAGGAGAACCATAGTGGGTATAACCGACGCATATAAACCACGCTGATATTCGTAACGTCCGTCGACAATAATGTTTGTCTCTAGCAGAAAAAAGGGGAAAAAAAAGTAGCCAGCATGACCTGAAATGAACCCGTGAACATGGGCTCATTGGAGGAATGCCTTAGCAGCCAGACCACCGCGGCGACTGCAGTGTTACAGAAATGCGGACTCCTGGTTGATTTCACGGCTTTTAAGACAAATGAACTCGACGAATTTTTCAGAAAAAGGTTAGCTTCATTCTTCGGTGCGCTGTACGAAAAGGAAGCGAACGTTCACTGCACAGGCGCGAACACCTTCTTGCGAACATTCAAATAACAGTAACGACACCGGCAACAACTGCGATAAAGACGGCCTTTTCCGTCGCCATTCTTGCAACCCTCTAAAGAAACAGACAGACACTCTCCGTTATAATGTTTTGTTTAGCGGGAGAAAAAGTAGGTGGAAAAAATAAGTATCCCGCTCACACCTTTTGGTTGAACTTATCGCGGCCTTTACAGAAAACGAAACTCGGCTGAGAATTACGAAAAAAGGCAGAGAATGAAAACAGGAATTACAAGAATGTAGACTGGCTAAAGTAATGAGAACACTTGGCCGTTTTCTGTTTTCTTCCCTCTTTTATTGTTGTTCAAAAGTTCTCGGCTCCGCGGGGGGAGGGGGCAAGGAACTGCCCGACTGAATCAGCGGGCTCTCCAGGAGCAGCAACGTATAGCAGGTCCCTTCCCCACACTTCTCGCTAACAATTGATGGTGGGCGGCAAAGCGCGAAGTGGACTCGACGACAAAAAAAAAAAAAAAAAGAAGAATGAAAGCCAGAACTCCGCCGTGGGTTGGGGAGGGGGGGAGGTGGCCAGAAAATGGCGAGAAAAAGCGGTAGTATACCTAGTACCGAGAGCATTAGCAGACTACTTCTCTCGGCTAAAGATAGCGAAGTGTAAAGAAAAGTTGCTAGCGCGATCCTCTCGATAGCGAAAGCAGAGAAAAATAATGTAAAAAAAAAGGTAGAGGAAAGGATTGCGTGAGCGTGCTCTCAACGTCTCCAGACGAAATGGGTTTTAGTCGCGAACGGATGGAAGTGGTGTTTTTTTATCGTTTTTATTTCTCAGTCTTTCGTAGGCCAGTGCCGGAGCTATTGTTGCCGACACTGGATCGATGCGTTGGGTACCTTTCCTAGCTCACCGGTTCCCGGGCAGCCAGCCAGACAGCCGTTTTGAGCGGCTGTATGAGAAAACGTATAGTGTTTAAGTCTCGCACGACTGCGAATGGAAGTAGTCGCGCTAGCTTCGATGTCTCCGTCGGATTACAAGTGGCGGGGTTGCTCAAGGCTTCACTGCAGCCGCGGCGCTGCTGACCCCGTAATGCAGGGTGGCTTTCTTATGCCAGTCGTTAGTTTCCGGTTGTGTAATGCACGCGTTACAGGTCGCTTTTTAAGGCATTGACGATGAACTTTACGGTCTTCCCAGATCTCTATTTTACGGTCGACCTAGTTGGTAAAACACGAAAGTGAAGCGTGCCTTCACAGGAGCATTCGAATGTTTGTTGTGCATCAATGTGAACTTGCACATCACTATTTATACAAGGTGATCAAAGTTAAGTCGACAGGGTTTTTTAAAAATAGGCGCTTAGATTTACGCGAAGACCACCTCTACAGTGAGGCTATGCGCCCAGGGGGACACATAATTAGGGGGTAATTATTGATGTAGGTGGCCTATTTAACTAAAAGTGATTAATTAACTTTTTAGTGGCTACAGTAACCAGGTATGTTTGTATTAAAAAGTTAGACGCAATCATGTTTCTACGCAGTTTCAATTAGCAGAATTCTTCTAGTGCATCCGTACTCTGAGATATTGAACTGCGATGTTTAATTGCCGCTCGCATGATTACGCATGCTAGAAGTCAAGACCGGAGCATAGCTCCTCCCTTCTGTGACGTTCCTGCTGTTACGGTGTTTAGTTCGACAAAGGAGTGGAATCATAGGCAAAGTGGAATCATAGGCACCCATTCATTCTTGGCTGGCGTTATCGCAATCTGCAGTACTCGGAACCACTATCGAAACACAGAACAAAAGGGAGGAGCTATGCTCCGGTCTTGACTTCTAGCAAGCGTAATCATGCGAGCGGCAATTAAACATCGCAGTTCAATATCTCAGAGTACGGATGCGCTAGAAGAATTCTGCTAATTGAAACTGCGTAGAAACATGATTGCGTCTAACTTTTTAATACAAACATACCTGGTTACTGTAGCCACTAAAAAGTTAATTAATCACTTTTAGTTAAATAGGCCACCTACATCAATAATTACCTCCTAATTATGTGTCCCCCTGGGCGCATAACCTCACTGTAGAGGTGGTCTTCGCGTAAATCCAAGCGCCTATTAAAAAAAAAAAACCTGTCGACTTAACTTTGATCACCCTGTATTTCGTCGGTATGGCAACGTAAGACGCATCAACATTACACACGGGACTACCCGCGCCGGAGCATTGCGTAAACCCGACTGAAACCCCAGGGGCTCGCAAACCATGCAAACGAAACCGAACGGGTTGTCAGCGAATCGTTTGGTGAAGTCACAGTACAACAAAAGGAGCATGATTTGCTGGTCAGCAGCAGTCTTGTGGGTGTGCTTGGCAAGCGACGTCTTGTTGGCGGGTCGCTTAGGCAAAAATGCGACCATGTTAAATGTGCGACTGAAACATGAAGACGAAAGGTACGACTTTCATGTTAAAATGTTGGAGGGGTCTGCAGGGAATCTTAACGAAAATGCGAGCTCGATGCACATGACAGGGATCGCGCGCCGGAAAAAGGAAACAGCTTTTCCGGAGGAGGGTAGGCCGCGGTAATACGTGCAGTACGAGCAAATTGTTGAAGGTACCGCTGGAGGCGTGCTCCTAGCGATGGCGAGAGCGCGGAACGAGTTTCGGAGGGTCCGGTCGAGGGGGACGGCCATGAGGGGACGGGCGCAACTGCAAAGTTGAACATCAACAGAATGTTCAGTAGCAGATTGACAAGAGGCCCACCTGGGCATTCGCCTTCACATTCTTAGAAAATTCTAAGCATCTCCTTATGTTCTCTAAATTTGGAATTATAATAGTTACAGTATCGGCAATTGGGGTATTATATTGTCACGTAGCCAAGGACGGCGCAGCTGTCTTGAAGGACAAACAAGTTTATTGGAACGAACTTGTGCTCCCCTGACAACTCAAAGAATACACAGGCGGCGGAAGAGCAGTCAACAAAGTGACGTGCGCAGGCGAGCGTCGGTGAGTCGAATGCCGCGGCGTCTGCTCTGCGGGCATTTATCTTTCGGCGTGGTTGTTTCTCGAACCGTCGAGTTACATCGAGAACATTGTAGAGCAAAGAAGATTATTCTCGGCTAGTAACGTCTAGGGGGAAACACTATCCTTATCTGAATGAGATAACCCGTGCTGCATAAAAATAAAGACTGAGACACGCGCTTCGCTTGGGACACAGATAACAGAGCCGGGCGCGGCCGGACAGAAAAAGAAACCACAAAAAAAAAAAAACCCAATGCATGGTTCGCGGCAATATTGTGATTACCAAAAAAGGGGTGGCACAAACAAACCAAGACAAGGGTCTCAAAAAACCGCTCAATTTAAGGTGGTCGGTCTGCCAAACAGACCCAGCCAGGTGGCAAGCTATTTCTCTAGAGCAGCGGTGTCGTCGTTACGGAGAATAAAACTAAATGCGTTTCTCTTTACCTTCAAATAAAAAGAACACATTACGGCCCTATATTTACTCCGAGTGGAAGTAACGCGGTACTGTTGTCCGTAACCAAAAAAAAAAACGTTACGCTCGTTACTTAGCCGTTTGCCACGAATACGGAAAGCAAAGAATAGGCGAACGCAAAAGCAAAACTTCCAATTGGATAGTTACCGTCAAAACGTGAATGCTTATGTGAAAGTTCTTCGTGGGTGCTTCGCTAGCTCGGGCATCAACAGTGTCGCAGTCACATGTATATTGTATTAAGGCTGTGTCTGGAGTGCCGCCCGACGGTACTATAGGCACTCCATTGAAACGACGTCCGCCTGTGTTTCTCAGAAAAAAAATGCCGCGTCTCGCATAACTTCGATCTCCCTAACGTAACGTAAGGTAAACTAACCTAATAGAACCTTGCGGACAGAAAGAGAACTTAACTTGGCCTAACTTACGAACTTAACCTAACTAACCTAAGGTGCAAAAATTATAATTGAAACCAAAGACGAAAAAATTCTTGATAAGCAGCAACCTGATTCGAACCAACGCCCGTGAGTGCAGGAGGATGAGACGCTTCGGATCCCACCCGGCGGGCATTTTTTTCACCACTTTCTTTCTGACTAAAAAAAAGCTTTATCTGTTTCTATGACCAACCACAACCCCCTCTTTGCTTTCCGAGGTTTGCTTGACTGCCAAACCTGAGGAAAGCAAGTTTTCTTTGCTGAAACGTAGGCCACAATCGTGCTTTTACCTTGTTCGAAGTTTTTCTTCTCTTGTGTTCTCTACCATCTTCAAAGTTCTACTACTCCCTGGATTATATATATATATATATATATATATATATATATATATATATATATATATATATATATATATATATATATATATATATATATATATATATATATATATATATAAATCAAGAGAAAGATAAAACTCACAAAGTGCGCAGGAATAGTCCAAGTAAAAGAACAATAACAAACAAGGTTTACTTACGTAGCGGCAACGTAAGTAAACCTTGTTTGTTGTTGTTCTTGCTGTGTATCCGACTCTTTACTTATACTATATATATATATATATATATATATATATATATATATATATATATATATATATATATATGACCACACAACCGGCGTTACTTTATTGTCCTCGCAAAGTTTATTTTATATACCCCAAAACAAAAAAATGGGAAAAGGAAGACATGGCCTGGCCGGCGTTAATAAGACTACGCTGAAAGCAAATAAACTCGCAGGAAGGAAACGGAACGTTGGAAAACGGCGGGAAAATTAAAAACGAAACGAGGGAATGAACGGAAAGGAGGTCGCGGCATACCCGGAGGCGTCCGGAAAACGCGTCACCAATTTGCAATTCAGATGGGAGAAAATTTTCACTCTTGCCTCGATTTCGTCGTCTGCTCCGCCCGCGCAAAGAGAAATAAACGGGAAATGAGAGAGAAGTATTTGGGAGGCGCGAAGAAAAAAAAAAACCGCTGTGAGGACAAGGGTGACAAGATAGGAAAAGGAGAGAAGAGAAAACAAGAGCGAAGAAGGCGAAGGAAATCTCCCTGTACGAATCGGAAATGCTGCGTGCGCGAAAAACCGAGCCGTGCAAGTGCTCCCTGCTAAAAGCCGCCGCCGTCGAGAGAACGAGGAAGAAGGGAAGAACATGTCTGAAAGCCGGCCGGGGTTGAGAGAAAGGAACGGTGCCGAAAAGGATAGAAAAGCGCGGGAAAAACAAATGAAGCTGCGAGCGGGATGGTAGACGTCGTCGTGGTGCTGTCTTCAGCTGTAACTCTCTGATCAAGATTTGCTTACGTAAAGAGGAGGGAGAGAAACGGAAAAAGGATCGAGAAACAAAAAAGGCGACTAAAATACGAAAAGATAAAATCGAACAAAAGTTGAAAGAGGAACGCCAGGAGTAGAAGCCGGAGGGCGCGGAAATAGAAAAATGGAAGACGTTGTAAGAAAAAAAAAAAACCTTGAACGGGTTTTCAATACCATTTACGCCGTGCGTCAAACGCAATGTAGTGAAGAAGGATGTATTGAGAGCGATGAATAAAGACGTCGGGACCGACACCTCATTAGTGTCAATGCCTGTGATATCACTCATCCCCGCGATATCTGTTTGTTTTCTCCCCTGAAGGCTATCATTTTTAAGTGTCCGCCGCAACATTTTTGGTGTTTCGTTTTTCTGGTGAAAGCGGTTTATTGAGTTCGAAGGGGTACGGGCACGAGGCATCCAGGCATTCTCAACTGATAGGTGTTGGCACACACGAAAAAGAAACTCATCGCTAGTGCAAGAAGGAAGCAAAAGGGGGAAAAAAACGGAAGGCAAGGAGAGTGCGGACGGCCGCCATAAAGGTGCTTGAACCGCGGTACTGTACCGAGGGTTCAGTGGAAAGCAGCTCCCGCGCGGCCAAATACGACGACTCGTAAATTGAAAGGAGCCGGCGTAAATGCGGACTCACTGGAAAGCTAGCGCGAGGACGACGAGGGTGAGGCAGGGACAAGAAGCAAAAGAGGTCCCAGCGAGAGAAGAGAATCGAAACACACATGAAGCCGCAGGCGAGATAAGTGGTGTCTGGTTCAGCACTCCGGAATCCTCTACCTCTTCCTTTTTTTCTCCCCCCTTTTTTGTGTGCCGTGTATCTTGCGCTTCCTTTTCTCTCTCCTCTTCCGTCCCTGTCGGCGCACTCTCGTATCAAAGCCCATCATTGCGCCTGTCAGCGGAAAAAGACGCGAAGCTTCCGCTCCTCCTGCTCAGCTTCTTGTCATCCCTACGGAATACGAAAAGAAACGGGAACCGTATGGGGAAAATGTAAGGTCGCGGATGGGGAAAATGGGGAAGAGCGATTGCTAACGCGGGAAGTAGTGTACAAAAGATGAAAGAGAGAGAAAGAGTGAAAGGGGGGTCCGAGATGCGGGATAAAGAAAAGCAAGTCGCCGAGATCGTCGGGCGACGGGAAGCGCGTGCTGCGGCGATTGGAAGATAAACGGCATAAAGGACTCGCTGAGCCATTGAATTTCCCGCCAGTGACTGCATTTGCGAAAGAGCCCCCCCCCCCCTCACTTGCACCTGGGTGTTTGTTTCACCTATCACCGGCGCTCAGCTACGCCTTCGGCGGTTTAGGTGTAACTCCTTGCTTAGGGCACATAGGTAACTACAGTAAGCTCGCGCTACAATTCAGTCATCGGAACGAGAAGCTCACTTCGTTATAAGTGGTATTTCGTTTAAAACGTGGGATAAATGAAGGCGTACTCGGAATAACGAGATTTTATTATGACGAGGGCTTACTGTACCCTGAAAGACATAAAAGGACACCGAAGGCGAAAGACAAGTTGCTCTAGATCGACAGATTAGCTCACCGAGAAGACAAATATACCACTCGTAAGCGTAGCTTTTGTTCTTTAACGAGGTTAAAAATAGCGAAAAAATTTCGCGCTATTTTCGGGTTTTCGGCCAAGTGAAGGAAAGTAACGAGTCCTGAATAGCTCCACCTTTTCAACGGGCGCAAGAACCGGTTCCACGGAAAACTTTGGTCCACCTTGCAGAAGCATTCTGTGCGCGGTCGGGCAGTTCAAGATCCCGAGGTGTGTTACAGAATGCGTTAAGGTTTTTGCCTCTATCCGTGTAAGACAAACGCCTTCTGGTGGTTGCGGGCCTTTGATAAGGTTTCTGGCAAATAGTGGCTCCCGAATTGTGGTTTCAGAAAAGGAGGGTCTTTTTTGTTGTGATGCCGAAGGAAACGTTTCTCCAGAAGGCCGAAAATGCTGCAGGAAGGAATTTTCAAGAGGTTACGGAAAAGGCCACCGCCGTTAAACGCCGCGCTTTTCAGCTGCCTGGCGATTTAAATCTGTGCGATTTAATGTCCTCGGTAAAGAATATTCGGGACGTTTATACGGGGACTTTCGCAAACATTTTAGCTATGGGCATTGGAGTGGACCACTGGGCTTATTCCCTTCGGGTTAATCCTTTTATAGTGTCTGTAGTGTGTAACCTTTCGTCTTTGTTCAAATCTGTGTACTGTGACGTCATGTAAATATAATGTCTCCTCCTCTGCACAAAGAGCGTCCCGTTTCCGCTGCGTGATCTGGCCCACTCATTACAATGTGCCAATTTGAGAGCCGAGTGGGCGGTAGAAGAGCCCTATAACTACAGGTTGCCTGTGTAGTGGAAGTTGGCACCAAGCGGATTCTATGTCGGGGGGGAGAGGGCAGGACTGGGAATTCAAGATTTCAACGAAAAAGGATGGCAACACCCCCCTTTATCAATTTGACGACCAGTTCTAACCAGGTTTCGGTAATCCCAACAACGTCGGGTGAATATATAGGCAAAAGAGCAAGTAAGTCTGGGAATTTATTGGCAATAATTCGAGCGTTAAAATTTAAATCAATGACCTTGCTATCGCAATCATTATTTGTCTGTCACTGCGGAGAGGAAGAAGGAACTGCAGGAGCTTCAAAAGTTTTGACAGAATTGCTTGTGTCTCGCCTAATCGACTTCGATTGCCCGTCCCACACGTAGCGGTTATCGTCGATATAGACGGGGTCGTATACCGTATTTGAACAGTTGAATCCCTTTTGAGGAAGGACGACTTTGCGTTAAGCAGATTCTTTCGTATGGTACGTATTGAACGCGGAAAATCTTCGGTTACATGAAAATGGGCTCTTTTAAGTTTTGATACGCTTTTTATGGCAAGAAGTTTTTCAGATAAGTCCACAAACTTCATTATGACGGACCCGCCATGGTGGCTCAGTGGCTAAGGCGTTGTGCTGCTCTGCACCAGGTCGCAGGTTCGATACCCGGCCGCGGCGGCCGCTTTTCTGATGGAAGCGAAAAGCAAAAACGCCCGTGTGTACGAGATTTTGGCCCACGTAAAGATCCCCAGGTGGTCAAAATTAATCCGGAGCCCTGAACTACGGCGCGCCTCATCGCCTGCGTTGCGTCGGCGCGTTAAACCCTACAATAAATCAAATCAAAGCAATCATTATGACCGGACGAGGACGTCCATCACGTGTCTTACCAATATGATGCCAACGCTCCATGTGCGGACCGGGAATTTAAAGCATTTCCGTTAGTAGCTTGAAAACATTTAACAGAAGTGCATCACTCTTGTCATGAGGGTCTTCTAATAAACCGTGTAAAGAATGTTAATTCTACGAGGTCGGCTTTCCAGCTCTTCATTTTTAGAATACAGCCTTGCCAAGGACCACTTCAATGAAGCTATCTCGGAATTCAAGTTTTCGCACAAAGGTTCGAAGTCGTTCGGGATGATGGATGGTTCCGGGAATGTTACGCGAGTTTCAAGCTGTTAAAAACGCGAGTTAAAAGACTTCTTAATGGCGGCAATATCACTTGCGATGGGTTTCTGGCCAGCCAAAAGCTGCGGAAGCGCACCTGCCGGCTCCGGACCGGGCGTTGTATCTGATTTTGAACGAGCAAGGGGGCTGGTTTCTGCAGGTGAACCATGCTTTTGTTGGTTTACAGGTGTCGCAGGTTTAGGGGGCCCAGGGTTCAGCTGAACGTCTTCGCTCAAGAGGATGCAGTTGAAACTGTAAAGCAAATTTAAAGAAGTGAAACATCGGGTGTAGAAGAGCAGCAGCATAAAGCTTTCGGAAATCAGAGCAAATGCAGTAGGCCTTCTTAAGGTAACATACCTGCAGATAGAGAAAACGCCGTTTGAGCAACACGCAGAAAGCTGCTGCTGCTCTGCCCACTGAAGAGTGTTGGAGATGTCAGGTCCTCTATACTGGGAAGGGATGATGACGTGACGTAGATCTGGGACAGTCCATCATTGGTTGATTAGCGTGACGTTGGCCCAGAAGGGAGCGTGAGGCACGCCATCAGATGAGCCAGCGGACGCACCAAGGCTATCACCAACAAGGGTGACAGGACCAGCTTGGAATTCACGTGTCGTGGACTGGCTACCGATGTAGTTGACCGTGACGGAGCAGCACCCAAAAGCACTGGCCTGGTGCAACTGTATGAAATATTCTTATAGAGCAAAGGCCGTTTGAGCAACGTGCTGAAGCTGCTGCTGTTCTGCCCGCTCTGCCATCACCTCACTCTCCCATCCCTCTGCCATCATAGACATTCATTAGTAGACTAATTATCAAAATGCACCATTTTCAATATCAGTAAAGTCAAAACAAAAGTGTGTTCGTGTGTGCATGAGACTTGCATAGGAAGGACCGCCGTCAACGTTCAAGACAAATAAACATGCTCAATTTTCACATATATTCTAGTTCTCAGGAAATACTGCCGTGTTCACTGATCAAATTCTTGTTTTTTTTTCTCTCTTTTAAATAGTTTTAGGACCCGTAGTGTACAGTCTTGGTTGTTTCTTTTGATATACTGTCCTCAAAATGTTAGAATTATTGAATTATTGACGGTGGTTTTATGTAAAATGAAATGTTTGTTGTAGCTCATCGCCATCAAGCGACGAATGTTTGCTTTATGTACCCAGTGCATTTCTTCGTTGCTTGCAACTACTGTGGCATATCAATGCATTGTATTTGGTGGGCCCAGCTGCAATGTTCTCGTGCTGAGAGTGACAGCATTAGAAATAAAAAAGTTCGCAGACATCTACGTTTATATGCTAAGTTGTAAGGTGCGATAGCGATACTTCGACTTCTATGGAGCGTGTTCGAACGCAGCTGCTGCATTCCCAATATATGCTTCAGAGCACGAAAAACTATCGAAAAGAGAAATACTAGCAACCAGGGTTTGTAATCACCGTGTCCCAGGAGAGGCAAAGGCTCTCTGCGCTTCTGTGGCTTAAAATGTGAGCGTGAAAGATTGCAAATGCGAAGTTTTGGTCAGTTTGAGCGAGGAGGAGTCAGTGTCAGTGTATCAAAATGTTTATTCTGTGATGTGTAGGCCGGGCTGAAAAACCTTGATTTTTTCAAAGAGAGAGAGAGAGAGAGAAAGAGAGAGAGAGAGAGAGAGAGAGAGAGAGAGAGAGAGAGAGAGAGAGAGAGAGAGAGAGAGAGAGAGAGAGAGAGAGAGAGAGAGAGAGAGAGAGAGTCGACCTGTTCGGACGTGTTTTTCTGGTGCTCCGACAACAGCGTGTTTCTGCAGTGAAGGACAGCGAAACGGCAGAGACAGCGGAGGACAGCCGAAGCTGAGTATTTACCTGCACGGTTTCTTTCTCGTTGTGTCGGGGTTTCAGCCGAGATGGCGCGTAGAAAGCTGGTACAGTGTAGTAGCTGTCCGCGGCACGTAGACGAAGAGGAGTTTCAGCGGGATGGCGGCGAGGCAGACGAAGGGGCAGGTACGTGTCGGTTATGCGTAGTGGTGTCGCGGCTAGAACGCGTAGAAGCGGATAACTCGGGGTTAGCTAAGCGGGTTGCAGAACTGGAGGCAGCGCTAAGTAACGAACGCGATGAACGGAGGGCCGTTGAGGGAAAGTTAGAAGCAGCTGAGAGGAAGCTAGAAAGGAGCGTCATTTCGCCAACAAATGACGACCACCTCGGCCCATGCAGCGAAGCGGAGGCATGCGCCGAGGTGACACCGGGGGTGGAAGCAACAATAGGCAACAGCTACTCCCACGTGCTGCAAGATAGGACAGCAAAACCAGTCGATAACCCGGGTACCAGTAAAGAGCGGCACGTGGCAGATGATAGCGTGGTAATCATTGCGGGTGACTCTAACATGAAGAGGAGCGGCGCTGCCATAGTGGAAAGGGTAAAGGGGGATAAGCGTGTGAAGGTGGGGTGTTTCCCAGGTCAAACGATGCAGACGGTGATGACTGCAGCGAAGGGGCAGCTGGCCTTGTCTAGTAAAGCTAGAAACCTTGTGGTGATTGCCGCGGGGCTTAACGATGTTCTAAAGGGAGAGGAGGGTAAACTTGGCCAGGAGATAGCGAAGGGGGTAAAGGACCTGCGGGCGACAGCCCCAAATGTGAGCATTGCTGTCTGCACCGTGCCGGAGGTGATGAAGCAGGGCGTGCACACCGAACGGGTAGTACTCGCTGCTAACAGCGAGATCGCGAGGTGCGGCAGGGAACTTGGGCTTGAAGTGATAGACGTGAACAGGGTAGTGGGCAGCATCGGACATAGGCAAGCTTTTCAGTGGGACGGGATTCACTTCAGCCCCAGGCTAGGAAACGAGGTGGGGTGGCGCTTAGGTGGGAGAGCGGTAGCTTTTTTAGGGGGCCCCGCGCAGCTAAGGAAGGCAAACTAGGAGACAAAGGGGGAGCAAGAGACACATGCACACTCAACGCGGGGAGGCAGCCAGGCCTAGAGCTAAACGGAGAACCTACGGACGTAACTGAGAGCGTTGACAGAAGCCATTTAAGTGGAAACAATGGAGCAAACAACTCTGTAAACGACAAAAACAGACCCCGTAAGCGGAGAGGGAAAAACAAATGCAATAAATATTTAATCAGCTACATAAATATGCAGGGAGGCAGAAAGCCAGATAAGTGGGTGGAAATTCAAAAGCAACTTGAACGGGAAGGAATAGACGTGTACGCTTTAGCCGAGACTCACCTCCGGGACCTAGAAGCCCCACCTATCATAGACAATTATGTCTGGGAAGGTTGCAACAGGACCACAGGAATGAAGAAAGGGGGAGGTGTTGGCATGCTCATTAAACAAGGGACCGACTGGCAGAGAGTGCATGAAAGTTGTAAAGAGCATCTATGGGTTAGAGGCACCATAGAGGGGAAAAATACATGGTTAGGAGTGGTGTATCTGTGGACCGGAAGTAGTGCTAAGGAAGAAAATGAGGAAATGGTAAACTGTTTGAGAAGAGATATAAACGAGTTCAAAGATTCGGGCGAAATAATCATAGTTGGAGATATGAATGCCCATATAGAAGGTTTGGATGGATACACAGACCACAACGGTTCTCTAGTGATAGATCTATGTCAGGAAAACCGGCTTGTAATAGTAAACACGGAAAGCAAGTGTGACGGACAAATAACGTGGGAAAGCGGTAACAGGCAGTCCAGCATAGACTACGGTTTAGTATCCGAGACAGTATACGGAAGGCTGCGGGAAATGAGGATAGATGAAAATGGAACAGACAGCTTAGGAAGCGACCACAAGCGGTTTAGCTTGCACTTTGGAGGCGCAACCCGGACAAATGCAGAAATAGGTACAATAGGAGGAAATAATTTGAATAATGAGCAGTTAAAGATCATCGCTGATAGATTGGAAGATGAAATCAATAAATACCCAGGCAAAAATTGGGATTACGATGAAATAATTGCGTTCATAAAGGGTAAGATTAATGAAGAAAAGGAACGAAACCGATGGAAAGGGAAGAGAAAGCCGAGAAGCTGGTGGAATAAGGAAATAAAAGAGGCTATCGACCAGCGAAGAAAGGCGTCGAGAGAACATAGAGAAGCAAAAAGAACTAGTATGGAACCGGGTATAGTGAAGGAAAAGTGGAATGTCTACCGTGGGAAAAAACTAGAAGTGCAGAAAATGGTGCAAGCGAAGATCAAGCAGAAAAGCGAACAATGGATGGCAGAAATACAGAAGAAGGACAAAAGCGCATCCAAGAAGTTTTGGAACCATGTAAAATCACTAAGCTCAAAAAACGATAACCATCAAAAATTCCTGATTGATGAGGAGGGGGAACATTTAGAAGGAGAGCACGCGTTGGCGCATATTCATCGAGTGATTAGTGAGAAGTTTAGGATAATAGTGGTAGGGAAACCTGCACCGATAACATCAGCGCCACAAAAGACTGCGGAAAGGGAAATAAGTTTGAGCAACCTTGATTGGAAAAAAGCAGAGCAAAAGGTTTCCCCTCAGACAGCAGTGGGCCCGGACGGAATACCAATGCAACTGATAAACCTACTTGGACCTAAAAGTAAGGAATCGTTTATGAGGGCAATAGATAAGGTAATAGAAACCAAACAAGTACCAGAGGACTGGTTAGAAAGTAGGACGAATTTAATATATAAAGGCAGAGGAGACAAAGCCAGTATTGAGTCATACAGACCACTCACAGTAACGTCAGTGGTGTATAGATTCGTAATGCAGGCGATAAAATCAGAAATTCAAGCATGGATGGAAGAAAATGAAATACTTGGGGAACTGCAGAATGGATTTAGACAAGACAGGCGACTGGATGACAATCTGTTCGTGATAACGCAATGCATTGAAATTGCGAAAGCACAGAATAGACCACTATGGATTACGTTCTTGGACATTAAAGGGGCATATGACAACGTAAAAAGAGAACGGCTGTGGAGAATGTTGAAACTCCAGGGATTAGATGACGAGTTAGTACAGTTCCTTATAGCAATCTATAAAGACAATAGAGTGCACCTTACTTGGGAAGGACAGAAATGCGGCAGGCAGGTCAACATCCATCGGGGACTGAAACAGGGATGCCCTTTGAGCCCAATACTGTTCATGCTTTACATGGCAGGGTTAGAAAAGAAACTGGAAGAAAGTCAAGTAGGGTTTAGCCTAACACATATGCTGCAAGGCGAAGTGGTACAACAGCATATTCCGGGAATGTTATACGCAGACGACATTGTTCTTTTAGCTGATAACCACACCGATATGCAGCGGCTAATAAATATTTGCGGTCAGGAAGCTACTGACCTCGGGTTAAATTTCGGTGCAGAAAAATCAGGAATAATGGTTTTCAATGACGCTACCACCGACGTAGTGTCTATCCAGCAAGGCGAATTACCTAGAGTCAAGGAATATAAATATTTGGGAGTGTGGATAAACGAAGGGGATAGCTACTTAAGTACTCACGAGGAGCAACTTAAGGTTAAGGGAAAGCGAAACGCAGCTATAATGAAGCATAGAGCTCTGTGGGGGTATAACAAATATGAAGTAGTAAGAGGAATGTGGAAAGGAGTAATGGTTCCGGGTCTCACGTTTGCGAATGCTGTACTCTGCTTAAAATCAGACGTTCTATCACGCCTTGAAGTAAACCAGAGAACGGTAGGACGTCTGGCCTTAGGCGCGCATGGAAAAACAACTAACGAAGCAGTTCAGGGAGATATGGGCTGGGCGTCGTTTGAAGTTAGAGAAGCTCAGAGTAAAATATGCTTTGAGATGAGGTTGAGGGCAATGGATCAACGAAGGTGGGCAGCTAAGGTTTTTAGGTACCTATACTTGAAAAGCGTGGACACGCAGTGGTTAAGAAAGACTAGAAGGCTAACGATGAAATACGGAAAGAACAGTGGGGAATCCAAAACAGCCAAGGTAACCAAAAAAGAGGCAAGGCAGATTGAAACGAATAAATGGAGGGAAAAAATGGAAGCCAAAACGTCGTTAGAGATGTACAGGGCTGAGAAGATGAACATCAGAAAGGAAAATTCATACGATAATTCCCAGGGCAGTGCTTTGCTTTTTGAGGCTAGAGCAGGTTGCCTGCGAACTAAGAGTTTTGTGGGGAAGTATTCACAAAATGATGGGGTATGCGTGGTCTGCGGAAAAGAAACAGAAACTATGCGGCACATCGTGCTAGAATGTGAGGGTATCCATCCAAATCTACATGAAGGGAATATTGGGCTGTCAGAAGCCCTAGGATTTAAAGGTATCACAGAGGAAGTTAACTTCAAGGCTGTCGAGGGGACGAAAAGAAGATTAGAATGCTGGTGGACGAAAAGCAGAGAGGGGAATATTGCCTAGGACAGTTACCACTTGTAACAGAAAAAAAAAAGTATTTGGTGCCTAATAAGCTTTTTGTGCCTGCCCTAAGCAGCGCTAGTATTGAACCAAAAGTGTAAAACATAGGTATATTAGTCTTTTTTGGTAAGATGACATGTCATCACCCCGATACGAAGGGGAAACCAATAGAAATCATCATCATCATCATCATCATGTTCAGGAAGAAATAGTTGTGGTTCACGAAAACGGGATAAAGAGATGGCTGGGAGCTCAAAGATGGAACCTGAGTCTACGGCACCGGATGCAACAGCTCCTTCCCTTGCCCTCTCAATCAGCTCACGCTGACCTTGAGGTAACGAGCTGATCAAATCTGCCTCGTAGACGTGGAATATGTTATGTTTGAGTTGTTCTCCCCTGGCCATACCCTTGCACGTGGTTATGTTGCGCGCAAGAGGGTGGATGGTTTCCTTATTTTAGCAGAGTTCCAAGTTAATGCCTGATGTTCCCACCGAACACCTTAACGCACATGGATTTTAAGATAACTGCGGATGTTTTGCATCCACAGATCTTATGATTCTTCGGCGTTGAGACCTCGTTGTAGCCAGGGGAAAGATTGTTTTCAGAGGCATAAGAGGAGGATTCGTTCTTAACGGTTTTTCGCAGATGGCAGCATGGTAATTGTGGTCACAAGGTGCACGGTATGTGAGTTCGTGAAACTCTTGCATAGTGCGTTGTTCGCTTCCAGACCATTGGATACGGCTGTCCAGGAGACGTTTTTAACTTTCTGCATTGCGGGTTGGAATATCTGACTGAAGCTCTGGGTATTCTGCCTCCGAAAAACTGTTTAATGTCTTTTCTGAGTCTGTAACGATGTTACGCTTCTATTTGATAATTCTGCTGTTCAGATTACCAATAGGATCGCTCCCAGTTCCACTTCTTTGTTCCTGTATGTTGGAGGGCCATGCAGTCACAAAGATTGCCAGAGTAGTCAACTTCGACAATTGGGGCCTCGTGCTTTCGAACATCCCGGAGTCGGTGTATACTGTGCTATCATGATTTCCAAAATGAACTTGAGCCTGCCATACTGCCCCTTCTTGTGTAGGAGTGTATCCGTAGTATTTTTGGTCTAAGAGAGTTTTTATTCGGGGTCGCTGGATTGGTGCCATGTCTACCATGGCATGCAGTGGTTTCTTTTCAATTTGGAGGGGGGGGGGTGACCGTTTGGTGGTTACTGTTTCTTTTCTAAGGGGGTATGATGGCCCATCCCGATTTTGTTTTTACATCTGCGTTCTCGGTGCTAGGAGAGTGGTTTCTCCGATTTCTTTAAATGCGTTAGGAAGACACAAGTTGAGGACCTATTCGTCGTCATTATCACCAACATCCTACTTAGGACGACTGCAGCGTGCAGGCCTCTCCTATTGACCTTCACCCGATGTTGTCCTGCACTTCCCGAGTTCATTCTTTGCTCCGAATACTGTTATTTCATTCCTCCATCGAGTAAATGGCCGTCCCCTCCTTCTGGACCCGTCTATGGAAGTTCATCCTGTTACCCTGGTAGTCCTTCACCGTTTGTTAGTTCGTCTCACGGTGAAAATTGTGAGGTGGAGGACTGCCTTATATGCAGCCACAATGATGGTGTTTCTCTCGCTTTCTTTCGTGCGGGTAAATTTGTGGTATTGCAGGCTCTGCAATATTCTGGTCATGATCAGTGGTTTCACAGGCCTTATCGTTTCTTTTCTCTTTTTCTTGCTCTTCTCTTGTTTGGACGTTTTGCTTGGGGGCGATTATTGATTACAGATTATCTGCTTTCGGGCGATTGCGAGTTTGGCACTACTCGCTTGTCTAGAACCCCAGGCGAGCATGTTCACCTAGCTGTTCTTCGGGGGGATATTCGTACCTATTTTTAGGGTGATTTTTCACTTTTTGCCGGGTAGCGCCATCTGTCGTTTACCAAACCGAGTCTGCACCGGATACATACCCGTGGGAATATCGATAACTATTTTGAAAACTTGTGTGAATAGATGCTGTATAAGGGGTGTTATTTTAGCTGTTTTCGGCTTGTAATTTATGCCTTCCTTCATTTCTAAGAGACCGGCGTTAATCCTTTGTTCCCTGTTTTACTTCGGTCACCCACTGTTGGTGCCCGCATAAGATCCGGTGGAAAACACAGCGCGGTGACTCAGTGGGTAAGGCGTTGCCCTGATGAGCCCAAGGACGATGGTTCAACTCGCACACGCAGCGGCCGTTTTTCTGATGGAAGCAGAAAACAAAACCGCCAGTGTGTAGAGATTTGGGCGCAAGGTAAAGATCCTAAAGTGGTCAAAATTCTTCCGGAGACTTCTACTACGACATGCCTCGTAGCCCACGAGTACCTTCGGGGCATGAATTGGCGGAAATTGATTATTTTTGATCTTCTGGTGCAAACACGCTTTGGTGTGATGGTGTAAGGTGCGGGCACGGCTGGAGACCGCGTCTGCCGAGCATGCTACCACCGACAGGGCATAGAACAAACTTCACGGCGCAGGTGCGGTACCTGTTGAAAACGCGTATGCTTTCTTTCGTATCCGACGTTGTATAAATGTCCTCCCTTCCAAACTTCTGTTGCCGTAGCACCCCGTTACAGGTTCAGCGGAGCAATCGAATCTTGCTGCCTCAGTCGCAGCTTCCGGGTGGCAGCGATGACGTACCTTTGTAGACGCCTGATGAGCACGGCTGATAGCGGACAGCTAGGCGCCACGGTGGAACCGAAAAATGACCGTGATAACGCTATCGCGTTATTAAAATTGTGTCACCTCTAAGTCGTGGGCTAGAAATCTTCGCTGGTCATCTAGCTTCACCGAGTTAAATGACTCATGCTTTTCTTATTTTCCTTCAATTTCCGGCAGCGCTTATGTCGCAATAGACTCGCCCGATGTAGCGGCACCGTGTGCGTATACCCAGGAACGTGACGCGTTTCAACTCAGCCACGGCCGCACGTTCTTCAAAGCTGGAATCGAGTGGAGCGTACCGGGTCATTAAATTAGTCCGCAAAACTCTCTCAATCAGTGTTTGTCAACGGAGAACAGCGAGAGCGGCGGCGCTCGATTCGGGCTCTTGCCCGGGCCAGTTTAAAACGGCGCTTCAATGTTGTATGAGGCCGCCGTGTTTGCTCGCCGAAGATTGCAGCGCCGATTTACGCGTCTTTCTTTCGCGATGCTCTTATTTTCTCTCTGTCGTGTCCTCCTCTCCCTTTTCTTTCCCATTCCTTTTCCCTATGCTCCGGCTAAATCGATTTCCTCCAAGGACTGAGCACATCCAGAAATCGGTTCCCCTTTTCCTCCGAGCGCTATTCCCCTTTTCCTATCTCCACTTTCCCCTAACTGAAATTCTTGAGCGTAGTAGTTTGGTATTTTGTTGTTTGGAGGGTATACACCTCTGCGATCGGAGCTTCGTTCGAACGTGACCAAGCTTCGGGATAGTTTTGGGAGAGCTTACCCACTCTGATACACTGCAAGCTGGGGAAAAAAAAGATTGAAAACGTAGAAGGGTGGCAGAAATGACCTTTAAAAATGAGTCTCAATATCTACCGGCGCAATCTTCGTCTGTTTCCAAGACAAGAAGTGGCGGCCCGAAAAGCTTTTGACACGAAACAATAGATGGAACTTCACAAACGATGTCTAGTTCAAATTTGGCGCGCAACGGGTCGAGGAAGCGTGGGGTTTATGAAGCACGTTTTGCAGTAGACCTCCAGAGAATGTACATCCCTTTCAGTTCTTTAGGGAGCACCGAACGCTGTCTGTGCGCTTGATCCTTCTCGATTTTGAGGCGCTGTTAGCTATACGCCGTGAGCGCGGTAATAGGACAGAGTCGGTCACGCTGCTTAATCGTAACACCTTCCACTCATACTTGGGCCACTGTACTTGGCCTGCAGGATTTCATAAATAAATAATTCAGAGTCTTTACATCAACATCTACGTTACATTAAAACTTGATTTGGGATGGAATATCTGTCAATGGTGTGATACGCTACATGAGCTATTGCCGTACTTAAATTGTACCCGCGTAATATTTGTTGCCCGGTGATCCCTTAACGGGACCCTGCAACACTTTTTTAAACAATTTTCTATATCTTAAATGCCTTCAGGACGCAGTCAACAAACACATCCAGTGCTTAGAATAGGGGTCACAAAGTACTTCTCTATTCCCATAAGATAACTTTGAAACTGGCTCAAACGATTTTCTCTCTTTTCCGATTTTGGCGTTCTCCGAGTGCTCTAATGACGTCATCAGAGGAATGTAGCTGCCATTGGCCGGCTTCCTTTCAGCCGCAGAAATGAACACACTCGATGGCCACTTTTTAAAAAATCACCTCAAAAGCGAAGCAGAAACACAAGGCGTTTCCGCTTCGACCAGGGAATCACGTAGTGCCGCTCCGTACTGGCGATAACTACAGCTCTCACAATGCTTCCATACGCGAAAGAAAGAGTGAGTGTTTATCGGGGGTGTTTTAGAGCCCCTTTCATGCAAGCCTCGTTAGTATGTCGAATCGTACATTTACAGTTTCGGTTTCGCCGTGGATTCCCATTGCCCGCTCGAAGTGCATCGTTAGCAAAATTGGGTAGGCACAAAGAAAACACATCATTTAATATTGTAGACAAGGTCAGAGCTCATGTTTGTCGTCGCGAAATGGAACGGAACGATCGCGGTACGCTCCAATGCGTACGGAAGCGTGGAAAGTCTCCGGCGCGGCACCAACAAGCGTGATTCAGTCACTCGCTCCCAACAGTTCAGTCTCCCTCCTTAGGCGGCATGTGTCGCGGTTATTACGGCAGGTAGATGACACGAAGTGTAGAAAAGCAGGGAAACAAACGTCATCGATAACAACTGGAACGTATGCTCAGTCTGCGCCCTCAGCGAGCAACACTTGCCTTGAGAAAGGCACTCTCGAGGACACCTGTAACTGGAATCTTGAGCGATACATTTCGCTGCTCCAGTCGTTGAAGTAGAATATTCGAACGGTACATTTTCAGCGTATTCCGATGCAGAGCCGCAACTGAGGCTGCACAAAATGGAAGTTCGCCCCTTCAACTCTCCGTAATTAAATACTATGTAGGGTTAAAGTAGGCTGCAGACATGGTCATCGCAGTCAAGCCATTACGTCACGAATAAATAAAACTTGCTGGACAAAATCTGGCAAAAATTAATGCAGAAATGCACAATTAAAAATAAAAACCAAGGGAATTTAAAAAAATTGTCATGTTGCATATTGTCACGAAGTCAAGGACGACGCAGTTGTTATGAAGGAGAAACAAGTTTATTGGAGCGAACTTGTGCTCCCCTAACAACTCAAAAGAATACAGAGGCGGCGAAGCAGCGGTCAACAAAGTGACTTGCTCTGGCGAGTGTCGTCGAATGGAATGCCCCGGCGTCCGCACTGCAGGCTTTTTATCTTTTGGCGCGCGTGGTTCTCGAAACGTCGATTCGCATCGAGAACATAGTAGATCCAAGAAGATTATTCTGGGCTGTTCACGTTAGATCGGAATGCTCTCCCTATCACAACAGATAACACATGCGGCACAGAAAGAAAGAATGTAACACGCGCTTCCCTTGGCGCAGAGATAACGCAGACCGGCGCAGCCGGCGGTAAAAGCAAAACACAAATAAACAAACCCAATGTATGGTTCGCGGCATTACCCCCCCTCTAAGAGTGCATCGACCCGATGCTAACATAAGCGACAGTCCGAACAAATGAAAATAAAAGTTCGTCATCGTCCGTAGAAAGGTTTTAAGCGAACCACGTGGACGACTTCAGGCCGCCTGCGTTGTCGTGATGTGATGGAGCCACCATCGGGGATCACTTCGCAGGTAAGTTGGCCAACACGTCGTAGAATCTGGTAGGGTCCGAAATACCGTCGCAGGAGCTTCTCACTGAGTCCGCGTCGTCGGATGGGAGTCCAAACCCACACACGATCCCCTGGTTGGTACTCGGCGTCTCGGCGTCGGAGGTTGTAGCGGCCCGCATCCACCAGCTGCTGGTCCGTTATACGAACTCGAGCGAGCTGGCGGGCCTCCTCCGCACGTTGAAGATATCCGTGGACGTCGGCGTTGAGGTCGTCGTCTTCTACGTGCGGAAGCATGGCGTCGAGCATCGTAGTCGGCCTTCTACCGTAGACAAGCTCGAACGGCGTCAGCTGCGTCGTCTCCTGGATAGCCGTGTTGTACGCAAACGTGACATACGGGAGCACTTCGTCCCAAGTCTTATGTTCAACGTCAACGTACATTGACAGCATATCTGCGATTGTCTTGTTCAGACGTTCTGTTAGTCCGTTCGTTTGGGGGTGGTACGCCGTCGTTCTTCGGTGATCCGTGGTGCTGTAGCGTAATACTCCTTGCATCAGCTCCGCAGTAAATGCCGTTCCGCGGTCTGTGATTAGGACTTCCGGGGCTCCATGTCGCAGCACAACTTGGCTTATAAAGAACTTCGCCACTTCTTGTGCAGTCCCCCTCGGAAGAGCGGCGGTCTCTGCGTAGCGCGTCATGTAGTCTGTCGCTACGACAATCCACTTGTTCTGTGATTGTGACGTAGGGAACGGGCCTAAAAGGTCCATTCCAATCTGTTGAAATGGTCTCGATGGGACGGCGATCGGTTGCAGAAGTCCGGCGGGTCTTGTCGGCGGCGTTTTTCGTCGCTGGCAGTCACGGCAGCTCCGGACGTAGTGGGTGACGTCAGAGGAAAGGCCGGGCCAGTAGTACCTCGCCTTGATTTTTCCAATAGTGCGGGCTGTGCCCAGATGTCCGGAAGACGGGTCGTCGTGGCACGCTTCCAAAGTTTCGTCACGAAGGTCCGCGGGGATGACGAGAAGGTAATTCGCTCTTGTTCCGGGGCTGAAATTCTTCTTCACAAGGACGGAGTTTCTCAGGCTGAATGCTGGTAAGCTGCGTTTGAAGGTCCTAGGAACGGCAACGTTGCATCCCTCGAGGTACTCGATTATGACGCGTAAGTCGGGGTCGGCACGCTGCTGGGCGGCTAGGTCGCTCTCCGTCACGATCCTCGCGCTGTCTTCATCAGAGTCTTGTGGTGGTGGGTCGACGGGGGCGCGGGACAGGCAGTCGGCGTCGGAGTGTTTCCTGCCGGATTTATAAACGACTGTAACGTCGAACTCCTGCAGGCGCAAGCTCCACCGCCCAAGACGGCCAGAGGGGTCCTTCAAATTGGCGAGCCAACACAGCGCATGGTGGTCTGTTACAACCTTGAATGGCCTTCCATACACGTATGGGCGAAATTTTTAAATCGCCCATATAATAGCCAGGCACTCTTTCTCAGAGGCAGAATAGTTTTTCTCCTCCTTCGACAGACCACGGCTGGCATAGGCGATTACCCTTTCGCAGCCGCTTTGCTTTTGGACAAGGACGGCACCCAAGCCTATATCACTGGCGTCCGTGTGCATTTCCGTTTCGGCATTTTCGTCGAAATGAGCGAGCACGGGCGGGCTTTGCAGGCGTTTTTGCAGCTCGCCGAATGCTTTTTCTTGGTCGTTTTCCCAGCTGAAAGGGGTGCTATCTTTCGTCAAGCGCGTGAGTGGCTCTGCAATTTGTGCGAAGTTTGCGACGAAGCGCCGGTAGTATGCGCACAGCCCGAGAAATCTTCGCACGCCCTTCTTATCTTTCGGCCTTGGGAAGTTCGCAATGGCTGAAGTTTTTGCCGGGTCAGGTAGGACTCCCGCGGCGTTGACGACGTGGCCCAAGAACTTGAGTTCCCCGTATGCGAAACGGAACTTTTCAGGCTTCAGCGTCAACCCCGACGTACGAATGGCCTCGAGTACAGACCCCAACCTTGCAAGGTGTTCGTCGAAAGTCCGGGCGAATACCACTACGTCGTCGAGGTATACGAGGCAGGTGTGCCACTTAAGGCCAGCTAGCACAGTGTCCATGACTCTTTGAAACGTCGCTGGTGCTGTGCACAGCCCAAACGGCATCACCTTGAACTCGTATAGGCCGTCTGGGGTTATAAATGCAGTCTTCTCTCGGTCTCTCTCGTCGACTTCAATTTGCCAGTAGCCGGTCTTCAGGTCCATCGATGAGAAGTACTTCGCGTGGCAGAGGTGGTCGAGGGCGTCGTCGATTCGGGGGAGGGGGTACACGTCCTTTTTTGTGATTTTGTTCAGTCGCCGGTAGTCAACGCAAAACCTTAATGTGCCGTCTTTTTTCTTTACGAGTACGACGGGCGCAGCCCAGGGGCTTTTCGATGGCTGTATAATGTCGTCGCTGAGCATGTCGTCGACTTGAGTCCGGATGGCTTCCCGTTCGTGTGAAGAGACGCGGTACGGTGACTGTCGGGTAGGTCGGGCTCCGTCTTCGATTATTATTCGGTGCTTCGCAAGAGGGGTCTGACGCAGTTTTGCGCACGACGAAAAACATTCGCTATAGCGACGCAGCAAAGCCAATAATTTTTTTCGTTGTTCTTGCGGTAGCGCCGGATTCACGTCGAATGGCTGCGGGAGCTTGAAGGTTTCTACGGGTGTGCGTTTAAAGTCGGCGACCGCGATCACATCACTTGCTTCTTGCGTTTCTTCGAGGAACGCAATTGCAGCTCCCTTGTTTAAATGCTGGTACTCTTCGGTGAAATTAGTGACCAAAACGTGAGATTGGCGTTGCTTAAAGTGCGCAATGCCTCTTGCGACGGAGACACCACGGTCGAGAAGCAACCTTCGATCACTCTCTACGATAGCGTCGATGTCAGAAGCAGCATCCTCACAGTAAACGGCGATCATCAAGCTTGCGCGGGGTGGCAGGGTGATGTGATCGTCGGCGATCCTGACAGCAGCACGGTGATCGGGGTTCGGCTGCGGCGTCGTGGAGTGATCGGAGGAAAATGTTATCGACTTGGTCTGCAGGTCAATTACTGCGCCGTTGTCCGTCAAAAAGTCCATTCCGAGAATCACGTCGCGGGAGCAGTTAGGCAGAACGACGAACGCCGCAGGGTACGTTGTGCCGTCTATGGTGACGCGCGATGTGCACGTTCCACTTGGCGTCACGAGGTGGCCTCCTGCTGTGCGTATGTGCGGACCGTCCCATCTGGTCATAACTTTCTTCAGTTTAGACGCAAATGGTCCGCTCATTACCGAATAGTCAGCTCCCGTGTCTACGAGGGCGACTACGTCAAAGCCGTCGATGGACACCTTGACGTCAGATGCAGTCTTCCTCGAGTTCCGGGTTCGTCGGGGCGTCGTATCTCTGCTTGTACATGTTGATGGTCGGACACTGTGCATCGTCGTTGTCGTCGTCTTCTCAACGGACGTCTCTGTCAGGTCGGGACGCGTCGCGCCGTGTAGCTGTCGTCGTGTTCGGGAGTCTCGTCATGGTTAGGTCGGGTCGTCGGGATGAGGGCATGTCGTGAATCACTGTCTTCAGCGCGTCCTTGCGTCGTTGGAGGGTTTCCAGTTTTTCGCCGTAGGGCAACTTCACCTCCAGAAGTTGCCGCCTTTAGTTTCCCCCGCGTGGGCTGGGGGACCTTCCACGTGCGAAGTCAGCACTGCTACGGCGGTCCGGCGATTTGTACGGGTAGGGCGACGGCGAACGGTTGAAACGGGCTGGTCCACGGCTGGTGTTCGACAGGTATTCTTCAATCTCAGATGGGTGCTGGCCGGGTCGGGGGCGTGGTGCGTCGACGGAGAAACCACGTAGTCCGAGTCTCTTGTATGGGCAGCGACGGTAGATGTGGTCGGCCTCTCCGCAGTGGTAGCACAGAGGACGATTATCCGGTGTTCGCCATACGTCAGTCTTCCTTGGCGTCTGGGTTTGTGCTACCGGGGGTCGGGCGGGCGACAGTGGGCGGCGGTAGGGCGGGGCCTCTTGACGACGTACCTCTTGACGACGTGTTGGAGCAGGGCGGGGTCGGTGAACAGCCGCGGAGTACGTCATAGCTTGGGGCTCGCAGTGTACTTCGGATGCCACAGAAGTTCCCAAAGCGTTTTGAACTTCTTCCCGGATCACGTCAGTTAGGCAAGCGACTTGGGGTTGCGGCGTCGTCGGGAAAAGTTTCCGCAGCTCCTCTCTCACTACTGCGCGGATGGTCTCGCGTAGGCTATCAGCCGGAATCCGCATGTTGTCGATGTAGCTCGCACTGGCCGCGCCAACAAAGTTCCGGTCATACTGCTTAGCACGCATTTCGAGAGCCTTCTCAATCGTGCTGGCTTCGGTCACGAATTCAGCGATGGTTGTTGGGCGGGTTGCGGACAAGTCCAGCAAACAGCTCCTCCTTCACACCGCGCATCAAGAAGCGTAACTTCTTTTCTTCCGTCATTTCGGGGTCCGCGCGGCGAAATAGTTGCTTCATCTCCTCAACGAAGATCACGACTCCTTCGTTGGGGTGTTGTGTCCGAGTTTCAAGCAAAAGCGCAGCTCGCTCTTTTCTCACAATGGTAGTGAATGTCTTCGGGAACTCCCTTTTGAAGTGAGTCCAGTCGGTCAAAGAACTCTCATGGTTCTCGAACCAAGTTCGAGCAGCATCTTCTAAGTAAAAGAAGACATGCCGGAAAGTTTCTTCGTCGTCCCACCCGTTGAAGATGCGGACGCGCTCCAGCTTCTCCAACCATTCTTCGGGGTCTTCAGCGGGGGCTCCCCGGAACGATGGCGGTTCCCGGGGCTGCTGCAGGACGATTGGCGACGTTGTTTCTTGCACCATGGTGTTGGTTGCAGCGTTCCTTTTCTTGGGCCCTTCTGGCATCAAACCGAACTCGGGTGGTAAATCTTGCAGGCGGGGGCTGGCTCTTGTTGGACTGGCTTGGCGGCTTCCCGAGGTTGTCGTGGGCATGAAGGGTGCGTACCCCGCACCTCCACCAGATGTCACGAAGTCAAGGACGACGCAGTTGTTATGAAGGAGAAACAAGTCTATTGGTGTGAACTTGTGCTCCCCTAACAACTCAAAAGAATACAGAGGCGGCGAAGCAGCGGTCAACAAAGTGACTTGCACAGGCGAGTGTCGTCGAATGGAATGCCCCGGCGTCCGCACTGCAGGCTTTTTATCTTTTGGCGCGCGTGGTTCTCGAAACGTCGATTCGCATCGAGAACATAGTAGATCCAAGATTATTCTGGGCTGTTCACGTTAGATCGGAATGCTCTCCCTATCACAACAGATAACACATGCGGCACAGAAAGAAAGAATGTAACACGCGCTTCCCTTGGCGCAGAGATAACGCAAACCGGCGCAGCCGGCGGTAAAAGCAAAACACAAATAAACAAACCCAATGTATGGTTCGCGGCAATATGCTACAAAACGAAGCAGGTAATGCATTATATAAAATACAAAAAAGACTGCTCAGATCCGCAGCCTTATGCGCCAGCTATGCAAATATTTGTATGTGTTAACCAAGCTCGATCCGCCGATTTGAGCGTTTATACACTTCACTGTACACGCTAAGTATTATGTCGCGATTTACGCGCGAGCGCGCGTAACGTTAATAGCCACGCATATGCGATTGTTTTCGTACACTGTATGTGCCATGTGGCGGTTTCAACATGTGTGTTTCCATAGCCGCAATTTAACACATACCCAACAGCTGAAAATGGGGAACAGGTATACAAGGCAGGCCACGCCAGCTGTAAGTCAGCTGACAATTGTAATGCTGAGCGCTGCACCTTTTTCGTCGAACTTCGGAACATGAAGAAGCAGTAAAGGAGTAATATACGACTTCCACACCCAAGCAGGGTTATTTCGTTTTACAGATCTTCATATGCATAATATACTGCGTCCACAGCCAACCATTTTAGCGTAGGCCGGAGAGAAGAGCTTTCCAAACGAAGCTTTAGAGTGTTATTATACATGCATAACTGTGTTTATTTGTACGATGTTTCAGCCCTAACCCTTTTATTTTGTTATTTTGGGAGAGCACGTGTAAATAGACAAGGAAACTAAAGCCATCGGACAGCTTTATTCGGACAAAACGCGTGAACAGAAAACTTGGCGACGAACGCCGATCACAACAGCCCTCAAACAACCTTTATGTGGGATTTTTTTGTGACTACGTAACCTCTGAACGTTGGCACACCCTAGCTAGTTGGACAACAAGCCCCCATTCGTAGCAACACTCTAAAAATTTTAAATTGTCAAGTTCACCCATCCAGTCGCGCCAGTGTTCACCCATGCGCACGGGCACCAGAGAAAGCCACGGCCAGAAACAGGTTCTGAAAGGCTAGCCATGCCCAAGGACGTTACGCCGTTGATTGATGTTGATTGTGGGGTTTAACGCGCCGACGCAACGCAGGCGATGAGGCGCGCCGTAGTGGAGGGCTCCGGATTAATTTTGACCACCTGGGGATCTTTAACGTGCGCCGAAAGCTCGTACACACGGGCGTTTTTGCTTTTCGCCTCCATCAGAAAAGCGGCCGGCGCGGCCGGGAAACGAACCCGCGACCTCGTGCTCAGCAGCGCAACGCCTTAGCCACTGAGCCACCGCGGCGGGTGACGTTACGCCGACCAACATGGCTGCGTCCAGGGCGTCGCGCTGTAAACGGTCTGTAAGGGTTGGAAAGAACCTTTCGTGATGCCTTGCATGCCTGCTTGTCGCCCAGAATCCCGTTATTATCCAGAGACCCAATGAGTGGTAATTGTGCCGCCGATCTGTCGAAGATCTCTTGCGTCCGTCCGCCTGCGCTTATTATTCTTTCTACATTCGCTCACGGCTTCCTTGGGGTCGGTATAGAGCAGAAAAGTGGTTTCTGCCTCGGTCGGATTTGTAGCGGCTATTATGTGAGCCTCTTCTGTCGCTAGTAGTAAGGCCTTCAGTTCGGTTTCCTTCGCAGATGGCGTTCCACGGAGAGCCCTGGCTTCTTTAGTTCTGTATTGTCGCAGTACCACGCTATGGCGACCTTATTGTTCTGAAGAGCTGCGTCAGTGTCAATCCTGCGCATCCCATTTGTCGTCATCGGTACGCTGGAGCTCTTTCAGGTGTACCGTTGCTGCTCGATGGCGGCGTGTCGGATGTGCTGTGCTGGTGTTTTTGGGCATGGGCCGGTGGTGAGCCATGGCTATATGTTTCCATGGTTCAGGCGTTTGGTAGAGCGGAGAGAGAGAGAGAGAGAGAGAGAGAGGAAACTTTAATGAATACTGAAGAGGTTAGCCCTACAAACGGCGGGGCTTGACACTTCAGATGGGGATGAACATAGTGAGGTGATTCGGTGAAAACAGAAAAGAAAAGGGGAAGACGTGCGCAGCAACAATGAATAAGAGGGAGAAGAAAATAACATCAGTTCGGAACGTAGAAAAATTTACACCAGTAGGAGAAAAAAAATTACACCATCTAACCGTAGGGGAACCCTGAGTAGTATGTGAAGCGGCCATGGGGTCGACTCAAGTTCCCATTAGTTTTCAGCTCGTTCTTTCCGTTGACGTTCAGCTTCGCGTGCCTCCGTTGTATCAGTAGCTTCTTGACGCAGTTTGAATGAGTGAAGGACATAAGGTGCGTTCGTAGCACATGCTCCCGTCTCGGTTTGTTGCGCAGTGTGAAGAGCGCCACGTACCTCCCGTTGCGGATAGAGAGTCGTGGGATCGAAACCGGGCGCCGCCTAACTATTTCTTTTTATAGTGGACTGCGCTCACGTCAGACCAAACGCAGACGGGGCTGAAGAGATGCGCATGCGCAGCAGACTGCGGACGGCGGACAACGACAACGAGGGAGGGAGGGACACACCCCCGAGCATGAGACGCTTCGCATCTAAAAATCTGAGGATCCCAAGGTTAAATAATACCGATTAATCCCGTGTCAGACAGAAAAGTTAAGAGAGCCTTTGTCCCTCGCGCCGCGTCAGCGTGATCGGAAGATTCGTGTCCAGCGAATGACCAAGCTGACGAAGAATGGCCTTGCCGGCCTGAGTACTTTTGAGGCGTAGTAGCTGTGAGGCTTCTAAGCTTTCTACTCTGTCTTCTATGGTGTTCGTCCCTGAGTGAAGGTAGAAATTATAAACTATTGCGAAGCGAGGAAGACCACAAATAACTAGCATGGCTTCGCTGTTAAGGTATTTTACCGGCCACCGTTTTTTTTTGTGAGTCTGCAGAAGTTATACCTGCAAGTTTCCTTTGGGATCAACAGGCCGATTACCGAAATGCGAAGAACGCGCTCACCGGCGCCTCACTTCTTTGAAGTCAACCGGCAGATAAGGGCAAGGGTGCTTCTCCACGTAGAGATCAATTTCCTGGGGCACCTTTAACTGAGAGCGTTGGCGTATCTTACTTTTTATACGCAGACATTCTATATACGTAGCCGTTTTACTGAACCTTACTAGACGTAAAGGAATGTCAAACTGCTACTACATTGATTCTAAGCCAGCCAGTACGTCAGACTTATTCTATGTCAAATCTGCGCCAACTACCACGTCTGCGCACCGGTTGGAGACTGTACAGCTAAATGCGTAATGTTGAGCTTTACATCAGGCTGGCACATACTCTTGCGTTCACAGCTCACGCGCCATCGGTTGGGGCAATGCCTACGACCACAGTTTTAGGTGCGGAGTACCTTAGGACCGCACAATGCCCGTCCTCTCCGTGCGCATAGCATTTACAATCGCAAAAAATCACACAGGCACCGGCAGGATTCGAGCCTGTGTTCTGGTAGACCAGATACAGTTAGTGTCAGTCATCTTACCCATTGGGCTACGACCACGAGTTGGTACCCGATAGTCATACGGCTTACGGTGCGGAGTACCTTAGGACCTCCCAATGTCCGTCCGCGTCCATTCGTGCGCACACCACCATCAAGCGAAAATCAAGCGAAATTCAATTTTAGCCGCGAGTTGCAGTTTCATTTAGGGAATAATCAAGGTGCAACTCACGGCACGGCTCAAATCGGATGTCACTGGAGGCGCAACTTGGATGTCATTTCGAGTCCCCGTACACTCCGGACCCTCGCCATCGTCCACGGAGTGGAGATGCCGCCATTTTTATGATAGCGCCAGCGGTGGACATTAGGCCAAGAGAAATTGTTGCGGAAAGGCACTTTGCTACTTGCTTCATTGCTACTTTTGTAAGTGAATTTTATTAACAATAACTTTCTACTAACTAACGCAAAGGCTTTTAGCTTCAAGTTATCTAGCAATTTCTTCAATTAGAGCGTTTGTAATATTGCTTGGGCCATAAAATCACTTCTAATTACCCGAAAATTCTAAATAGGCGAATTCGAACAAGAATCGACTGTGCAGTTGCTTGTTTACAGGATCTTTCCCGAGAAATTTGGCGTCAATCCGAACACTCTTTAACGCGCTCTCTATTGTTTGATTGTACGGCCATTTTCTGTGCCATCCCTCGATGCCAAACATTTTCCCTACCGAGTTAACTAGAGTAGTTGCATTTAAAAAATTTATACGCGTGGGGCCATATCTTAGCGTGACGCCTTATATCTGTGAAATAAATGCATAATTGCTCAATACATGCATTCGTTACAATAGTGGAAATGTAAATGATTGGTACCTTTAAAATTGACATAAACTAAAAATAACAAGACCGTGTGACACAATGCCCTCTAGCAATGCTTTTGCGTTAGTATCGAACAAGACTTTTAAACTACATAGTGCGCATAGAAATAAACGCGACCTTGAAGACTGGACGTAAGGCTGGTTTTGTTGCCTCTGGTAGGGTGTCTTTCCGGCCATTCATTTGTTTAAAACAGTCAAACTGACTTTAAAGGATCTAA
This sequence comes from Haemaphysalis longicornis, assembly GCF_048455015.1. Classification (NCBI taxonomy): domain Eukaryota; kingdom Metazoa; phylum Arthropoda; class Arachnida; order Ixodida; family Ixodidae; genus Haemaphysalis; species Haemaphysalis longicornis. The sequence continues at coordinate 86,699,695 of NW_027526204.1, forward strand.
ATATTACGGAAGACAGATGAATTATCGGCGACCTCCCAGCCTGTTTACCGCCGGGTCCATTATGCCACGAACCATGTTTTGGGTTTGTTTGTTTATGTTTAGTTTTTGCCGACTGGTTTTGTCGGGCTATGTTATGTGTTATCTGTAAGCCAAGAGAAGGGCATGTTACATTTTTTATGCCGCACGTATTATCCCCTTTAATAGGGAGAGTGGTTCGAACTAACGTCACCAGCCTAGGATAATCTTCGTTGATCTACAGTGTTCTGGATGCAATTCGAGTGTTCGAGAAACCCTCGCGCCGAGAGATAAATGCCCGGAGAGTAGACGCCGCGCATTCGAATCGCCGACGCTCGCCTGCGCACGTCACTTTGTTGACTGCTGTTTCGCCGCCTGTGTATTCTTTGAGTTGTTAGGGGAGCACAAGTTCGCTCCAATAAACTTGTTTTCCTTAAAGACAACTGAGTTGTCTTTGGTTACGTGACAATATGACGTCACAGGATTGATTGATTGTAGGGTTTAACGCGCCGACGCAGCGCAGGCGTTGGGGCGCACCGCAGTGAAGGGCTCCGGATTAATTTTGACCACCTGCAAAGGATCTTTAACGTGCGCCCAAATCTCGAACGCACGGGTGTTCTTGCTTTTCGGCTCCACTAGAAAAGCGGCGGCCGCGGCCGGGAATCGAACCCGTGTCATCGTGCCCAGCAGAGCAACGCCTTATCCACTCAGCCACCGCGGCGGGTTAACGTCACAGGATCTTGTTTGTGGTATTGGCGGCCTCAGACCAAAGCCACGGCCAAGATGCATGTCTGGGCTATCGTAGCCTTGTCTGTATCTCCGTTTGACCGTACCACTTAATTTGTAACGGGTTATTAGCACAGGGATAACTGTATTTTGAGTGTTACGTTACTTGTGATGCCTGTAGCGCGTAATTTGGAAGTTTTTGTTTGTTTTTTGCATATTCTTGTATATTGATTTGGGCTATGTACCATGAGGCAAACCTATGAGCTTGGGTGTGAGTCATGAAGAATGGTGGGACCCAGCCTTGAAGACGCGTACACGAGGAGAGAGTAGGATAATACACCCAGCGTGCGCGTTGTCCTACTCTCTCCTTGTGTACGCGTCTTCAAGGATGGGTCGCACCGTTCTTCAAAGTATGTACGAATAGGCCCAACAACAAACTCTTCTATGTGACATGAGGCTGGGCCAAAAGTAAGAAGCACTGTCTTAGCCTAAAAGGAGCAGCGTCTTAGCCTAAAAAGTGTCGGTTAAAATTGTCTTAGATTGAAAAAAAAAAAAACCCGCCCACGCACTCCGTACTCCGGCTAACCAGCGAAGCTGTAAAGTTCTGCCGGTGTTTGCTTGCATGTTACTCCTTAAATGATTCATTAAAGTCCTAGTATTAGTATACGTTGCGTGTTTGCGGTAGTATTTCCTTTCGTTCCCGTTCCTGATCGTGGCTAGGCTAATCGTAAGCTGCCTGCTCCTCGGAAGTACGTATGGCGCGTGGCGTATAATCATGCACGGTGTTTGGAATTGCGACGTTGATCCTGCTCCGCCCTAACCGCCGATCGCCCCCGCCCGTCCTTATTGCTCGATCGGTGCTTCACGCAGTAGCCAGATAAACCAAGCCACACTCTCTTCACTCACTTCGAACTCCTCTCTAAGCTGGCTTTTTTCAAAGCAAAGCTTTACTACTTTCGTCCAGCGATTTCGCGGGCGATGCGCAAGGTGACCTTCTGACCGGAGACACCCCCCCGGCGACACACCCCTCGAAGCGCATCGCGTGATTCGCTGGGCCCGCTGTCGGCGCTGCGCACAAGGCCCCGTTTTCAGTCTATCTGCTTATGTAGCTGTGGCGGCCGCGACGGGAGCGGCCGCTCAGGTGATCGGCAGCCGACCAAACCCGCAGCCTCCCATGCATGCGGCGCTGAATTGTTTCGCGCAACGTGGCTCTATTCGCGCTCGGCGAAGAGGAACGGTGCGTTCGCTGTGAATGAACGCCGCGTTCTCCCGGCCTCCTGAGAGCGTTGCAAGCACCCGAACGGCTTGGAGACATGGTCGGCAATGCAGCTAAATCAAAGGTTAACTAAGCGAAACCAAGACTTAACCAGAGTAAGCCAAGCTTTTGCTTTGCATATCCAAGGTCAGCTGAGCTAATCCGCAGCCATTTTTTCCCGCATTCGTGTGGGGTTCCGCCAAAGCAGTTTTCTGCGTGTACAGGACCACCAGGTTTTTCTTTCACCTAGCTATAAAAAAAGCTTCTCTTTAAAACTCCCCTCGTCGCTGGAACCGAGTTGAGTAAGTTACTAAGGGCTAGTTCTTTCGCATCAAACAAGATTGTAATTCGTCTGCGGGGCCCTTTTGAGCTCCGTGATCGGAACCGCACTCCCCCAGCGGCGCCGTCCTCGGCGATCGCCTCAAACATGGCGGTGTTCGGATGCCGACGCAGACGACAGCGGCGGCAGCGAGACCGATGTCGATGAAGTCAACAAGACAGCCGGCAGACGACGACCGCTGCTGCCTTCTCTCCCCCCTCCACCCTCGGACGGCCTCTCGTTTCGACGCTCGCGATGATTGTGTGCCTGCGTGCGTGCGTTCGTGTGTTTGTTAGTGCGCCGCATCGGCAGGCGCGCCAGCCGGGACGCGAGCGCCGCGGGACAACATTGCGTTAGAGCGCTCGAACCGCGCCCGGGGCGTTATTTCCTGCTCGTCCAGATCCCCCCTGTCTCTCCTCCCCCGCCTCCCTTGTTTACTGTATCCCTAGAGGGATGGCAGGAGGAGGGAGCGAGAGAAGGGAGGGAAGCGAATGAGATGCACGTCCCACGAGCTGGCTTCGGGAAGGCAAAAAAGCACCGTGCGGCAAGGGAGAAAAAAGGAAAGTGTATAGAAGTCCGAGGAGGAGGTTCCTGAGCACTCATTAACTTTTCCCTAATGGCGTTTTCTCAACCTCAGTCGCCTCTCGCCTTCTTCCCCAAACTCCCCGTCCTCGCTTCCCCGCTGGCCGCCATAGGGAGGGTCAGCTCGGGAGGACGTTTTTGAGAGTATCGAGACGTGCGGGAGACAACGTCGCGGGCTTTGTTAACTTGAGGACGGCGCGTTTGCGCTCTTTTCTTCACCTTCCCTGCTTAATCTTGTTTGTTTGCATTCGAACGGGACTGCACGCACACACGCGCGCATTCGTAGCGCCGCCGCTACTGGCCCCACTGGCAAACAGTCTGGACCCTCCCCAGACCTCCCGTACCAGAAGCACTGCCCGGAGAAGGCAGCAGCAGTCCATTTCGCGCGTGTTTGCCCACAGACAAAAAGGGAAGCGGCGAATGGCACGAGCCTAGTTTACATAACGAGGGAGAAAAGGATAAGGAAGAGGAGAGAGAGGCAAAGAAGAGCGAGAGTGTTTTGCCGAGCTGACCTTTACTCGCGCGTCCGGGCAAAGCTTCGACTCGCGGAACATGCTCTCTCGAAGCCGCTTCGGTGTTTTCATTCTCCTCTTCGATTCTGCTTCTACACTGACGCTGACGTCTTCTCCTCCGGCACTCCTTCGTCCATTGAAAAGACGAGGGTGGGACGCGGGGGGAGAGGAAAATAAAGAGAAGAGGTCCATTTCTTTCAGCGATGCCGGAGAAAGGAAGCCACGCAAAAGAACGTTAGCCGGCCGAATACTATCTTTTTTGCTTCTCTTCACCGTTGGCACTTCTCTCGATTGGGGAAAGTCGCCCGGGCGCTGCCTCAGCGCGACGATTGCGAGGAGAGAGGGAAATGAAGTGAGGGAGAAAGACAGAATTAAGCGGGCTCTAAAACAAAGATCAGCTCTCCTCCATGGTTCTACTCGACTAACTTCGGCCTCATTTGGCAAGCGTAGTTGGCACGGCCACTTTTTTTTTTTCGTGTTGCTCGTTTGCTTTGCTACTGTCGCACGAGCTGAGACGAAGGGAAAGAGATGGAGGTAAAAATAACTGCGCTGGCGGTGAATGGTTTGGCTTTCATGTGCATATTTTTCGAAATCCTAAGTGAACAGTGTGTTTTCCGTGTGTTTGTAAGTACTGATTTTGACGTGCTGCAATATTTGGGAAATACGCCGAAGGTATCACGGCGCGAGAGTCAAAAAGAAAGAATGGTACGAAATAACTATTATACGCGTAAACTAAGTTGTCTCTGGTGGGCAGATTTGTTTCTCCGAGGAATTTCATTATTTGTGAAATGGCCTCTATGTTTGGCTTTCATCCCAGGCGCCGGTCACAAACAGCTAAATTCGATTAGACGTCGTAATACTCGGCGTATTATATATTCCCGAAATCTTGATTTTGGAGCGCGATTGCTATTTTGACCTTTTTCCGCACTGAAACTCAGAGCGAGGGTTTTTTTGTCGCGTCTTTAATTGTTCCGCAAAACTTTCTAGACAGAATAGAAAAACAGCCACCTCCCGTTGTATGCATCGTTTCACATTTTTGCGCGGACAGCCAGCATAAAAAATTTGGAAAATGGTAGCTTTCTTTCTTTCTTTCTTTCTTTCTTTCTTTCTTTCTTTCTTTCTTTCTTTCTTTCTTTCTTTCTTTCTTTGTATCTCTCTTTGTTTTTTCTTTCTGCTTTTCTTTCGTTCTTTCTTTCTTTCTTTCTTTCTTTCTTTCTTTCTTTCTTTCTTTCTTTCTTTCTTTGTATCTCTCTTTGTTTTTTCTTTCTGCTTTTCTTTCGTTCTTCATCTCTTCTTTCGTTCCTTCTGTACTTCCTTCCGTCTTTATTTTTTTCTATCTATCTTTGTTTTTTATTTCTGCTTTTCTTTCGTTCTTTCTCTCTTCTTTCTTCCTTTCTTTCTTTCTTTCTCTCTTTCTTTCTTCCTTTCTTTCTTTCTTTTTCTTCCTTTCTTTCTTTCTTTCTTTCGTTTTTCTTTCTTTCTTTCTTTCTTTCTTTCTTTCTTTCTTTCTTCCTTCCTTTCTTTCTTTTTCTTTTTTTCTTTCTTTCTTCTAATTATTTATCTATGTGGTTCTGACAACGCCTTCTAGTACGCCAACGAGTACATTGATAACCACGCAAAAGCGTTCCACAGGCTGCAGGGCCGTTGCGGGATATACGCGTTAGGCTATGTTCAGACTAGTGATGCAAAAGCCATACCGTGATCTATGGACGTAAAGAAACGGCGTGTCACGCAGTTCGGTTGGCTGAGACGTGAAATGACGCCATTCCTTAAAGTTATTACGACCATTGCGACAGCAGTCTGAACCCGGCCTTAGATACAATGAATGTAAAGAATGGGAGGGAAAAAGGGCTCAATGCTCTTGAAATTCCTCAATTGATACTTATCACGTACACAACAAATAGGTACAGAAAATTGGCTGCTCTGAATGCTAGCAAAACGGGATACGCCGCTTTTATCTCCTCCTTTCCATCATGTTGCCCCTGGGCGTAGAAGATAACTCACTCTATGAACGACCAGCCAAAAATAATCTGCAAAAAACTGCAATCGTGGTGGTCTTGTTGTTCATGATGTTTCATGAAGATTGTAGAAGCAGTCTCAAGGCCTCCATTTGTAACACTTTCTCTTTGTTTTTTATTTCTGCTTTTCTTTCGTTCTTTCTCTCTTCTTTCTTCCTTTCTTTCTTTCTTTCTCTCTTTCTTTCTTCCTTTCTTTCTTTCTTTTTCTTCCTTTCTTTCTTTCTTTCGTTTTTCTTTCTTTCTTTCTTTCTTTCTTTCTTTCTTTCTTTCTTTCTTTCTTCCTTCCTTTCTTTCTTTTTCTTTTTTTCTTTCTTTCTTCTAATTATTTATCTATGTGGTTCTGACAACGCCTTCTAGTACGCCAACGAGTACATTGATAACCACGCAAAAGCGTTCCACAGGCTGCAGGGCCGTTGCGGGATATACGCGTTAGGCTATGTTCAGACTAGTGATGCAAAAGCCATACCGTGATCTATGGACGTAAAGAAACGGCGTGTCACGCAGTTCGGTTGGCTGAGACGTGAAATGACGCCATTCCTTAAAGTTATTACGACCATTGCGACAGCAGTCTGAACCCGGCCTTAGATACAATGAATGTAAAGAATGGGAGGGAAAAAGGGCTCAATGCTCTTGAAATTCCTCAATTGATACTTATCACGTACACAACAAATAGGTACAGAAAATTGGCTGCTCTGAATGCTAGCAAAACGGGATACGCCGCTTTTATCTCCTCCTTTCCATCATGTTGCCCCTGGGCGTAGAAGATAACTCACTCTATGAACGACCAGCCAAAAATAATCTGCAAAAAACTGCAATCGTGGTGGTCTTGTTGTTCATGATGTTTCATGAAGATTGTAGAAGCAGTCTCAAGGCCTCCATTTGTAACACTTTCTCTTTGATAACGTTAAAAAGATTGTGAGGTGTAACGCAGGGAATCAACACCTGGGCCATGAAGTGCGCCGTAGTGGTGGGTTCCAGATTAATTTTGGCCACCCACCCAGGGGTCTTTAACGATCGCCGAATCTCGAACACACGGGCGTTTTCGCTTTTCGCCTTCACCAGAAAAGCAGCCACCGCGGCCGGGGTCGAACCCCCGTCCTTTGGCTCACCAGCACAATGCCTGAGCCGCTGAGCCACCGCGGCGGCCAATGCTAAAAAGCCAAAATAACGAAAACTGCATTTTTTATTCTGTGGATGTAAACAAAAAAAAGCGTGTAAATCAACAAAAGCGCCAGCCTAGTCCATTATCTTCTTTTGTTAACGTGGCTAAGGCGTTGTGCTGCTGAGAACGAGGTCGCGGGTTCGATTCCCGGCTGTGGCGGCCGCTTTTATGATGGAGGCGAAAAGCAAAAACACCCGTGTGTTCGAGATTTCGGCGCAGGTTAAAGATCCCCGGGTGGTCAAAATTAATCCGGAGCCCTCCACTACGGCGCGCCTCATCGCCACCGTTGCGTCGGCGGGTTAAATCCTACAATCAATCAATCAATCAATCAATCAATTCAATCAATCAGTCAATCACTCAATTCAATCAATTCAATCAGTTCAATCAATTCAATCAATCAATCAATCAATCAATCAATCAATCAATCAATCAATCAATCAATCAATCAATCAATCAATCAATCAATCAATCAATCGTTTTTTTAACGCGTCGGACATCGACGTCGGGCTTTATTCCTTATTCCTTCTTTTAGTCCTTCTTTTCCCCCCATTTTCTTTAACTCTCGTTTCTTGTTATCTGTGTAAATCTTATACGGCTTGCTACCCTTCAGCTTCTGCCCCTGCTAGGAAAAGGGTGCTTTATCCCAGCAGTACACCAATCACCTCTCCCTTTCTGGTATGCTTTTAATAATTCCTTCGAGAGAGGAGTAAAATGGTAATTTTTAAGGAAATAATAGCTTTAGTAGCCTTTGTTTGCGTTTATTCTTAGAGGTGATGCGCAATGCTGTGAACGTTACTCTGAACATCAATAGGGGAAGAACGACTGAGAGTCGACGGCGTTTCTCCTGGACTCAATCATATGAATACGCGTGAAGAGTGGCATAAAGAGCGTAATCAACGCGGGAAGCAGATTGGCACGCACACCCGCTCGTAGGCTAGCAGCTAGTAATCGTTAGAGCTGTAAATGGCGAATCGGAAGTCGCGAATGCAGCGAAAACGAAGATTTATATTTTACTTGTACGTTCACCCCGGGATAAACAGTTTGAGAAGCTGGAAAGCGGACCGAACAAATTGTATCTCGCCAGCGGTCGACTTCTGGCCGGCCGGAATTAAAGCTATTAATTTCTGAGTGCTAGGGCGTAGCCTTTTCGAAGCGTTGTTGAGATATGTATAGGCCTTGGCTGCAAGAGTCGCGCAGGTCATTAGGCCTGATGGCCTAACGATGTAAGGCTAGGGTTCGTCGATAGGTCTGCTGAAACAGACCACTATTGCGAAATTTCTCGTTAGTCGGCGAGCGTGTGGTCGGTGACTTCGTACCGGATGGCAATGTAAGAGCTGGCGGGTATTCAGTGGCGAAAACAACAAGACGTATTAACATGAAAGACTCACGGACGTGATCTCTTGGCCACTCCCCCTTCTACTCATGCTGTTATAATGAGTGCATAAAAAGAAGATGAATTTGGGGCGACGTTAACGTGTCGCGGGAAAATAGAATAAAATAAGTTCATGTCATACAACGAACATGTAGACGTTTGGGGTTGAGTTTAATTGGCGATAAGCGGTGTGACTCTCCTAGAGCGACCAACGGTGTGCAAAGCCTTTCCCTACGCATCGAAAATGCGTTTTTCGGTGCAGTAAATTTCCACAAGAAACTTAAAGATCGGCAGAATGTGTTTTGTATGTTACAAAAATTATATATTACGTAATGTATCACAATATCGTATATCGGGTAAAATTATTATGTGCTGCACTGTGCCTTGCGCATCTATGTTGTATCGACGTGAGTGAATGTCGCAATGTTGTGTCCAGAAAAGAAGACAGGAGAAAAAAATGGGGCAGCTTTAAACTAGTGGCGCGAAGACTGGCCAAACAGCGAAGCTGCGACCCCACCTAGCTTATTCTATAAATGGTATCCAATGAAAAGTTTAGCGGGTGATTTCTCCGCCTAGCAACACTGGAAACCGCCATGTCGGTGGCCACCGTGCCAGCGCATGCGCTTGGCGCCCGAATCTCGGGAAAAAAAAAACACCAGCGTACACCGTCTGCTTCATTCCATCCCGATTATTGGTAGTGGCATCAACAGATGTAATATTAATCGCACTCACATTAAGTAGTGGCGCTCTACCTACCCTCCAGCACTTCGAATCCACGGAGGATGAAACCGCGGCTGCGAACGGCGCGTATAAGCAGCATAAGTCCGACGCGCAGTTTGCTGCCGCCGTGGATTTCGATGCAAGTGCACCCGCACCGCATCCACCACTTTATGTCTGGTAAGTGCCCTCTAATACGTGGTTGAGTACAAAAACCGAACAATTTCTCGGGAGAAATGGTTCGCGCGTACACCGATTTAGCGCTGGCTTTCTCGTGCGCTAAATGTTTCACACTCAGCAACACAACTCACGTCTGATGTTAGAGTGCGCCTGCTGGTAATCACCTGATCTGCGGCGGCTACTTCATACACGTTGGCGATAGGTAGATCGTACTGTACTGCACTCAACAGCACTTGGCGTTGAGGTATTACTTTGCGTTCAGTGGGCAGCACTTTGGAAAGGATGCAGTTCCTGCTGTCAAACGGACCACTGCGCTCACGTTCAAACCTAAATTGTGCCACAACCGACTCGCACTCGCTCGTAGGTGTGCGCGGAGGCTGGAATTGATTTGCAGATAAGGTTGTCACACTCATGAGCGGAATCACGACTTTCGCGTAACCAACGCTATCGCGTAACAACTATCGAATCACTCGCACACGCCTTTCCCGGAAACACAAGATCACGCCGCGGCCCGCGGCCTGCCTGGCCGCCATGAAGGCATGGAGGAGAAGAGAACGGAAGAGGAGGAGGAGAACTGATCGGGGGGCCGTGCGCACAACGTCGCCTTGGCAACAGACGCTTGGCCACAGATATGGCGGCTCACTCGCCTGGTTGCCTGCATGCATTCCACGCCATTGCAGACCGGCTATAGGACCGTCTAAGTCTATGCGTGGCTTCACTTGGAGACTCGGCCAAGTTTTCTGCGTGGTTATGCTCCGAAACTCAGTCAATATTTCTGCGTGGTGTCGTCGCTAGCCGTCCAAGAACAGTGAACACTCGGTAATTATTGTATTCACTGTGTGTTGGTTTATTTTCGCTCCCAGTCATTTCCTTCGTCGTCGTCGTCGTTGAATGGCACAACTTCACAGGGTAAATCTTCCAACCAACATACCCAGAAAACCAACATGCCCAGAAGGCACCCCCAAGCCTGACAACACGCGCAATGACGACTCCAGGTGGGCAAACGCACAGGGGAAATGGATATATACACTGACGCCAGTATTCGCGACGTACGCATCGGCGTAGCATCGAGATCGCCAGATGCACCACACCTGGATGGCGCGGCAGTGCTCGAGATGAACACCTGTTCACCCCTTGAAGTGGAGCTACGAGGCGCACCGGCCGTACTGGACCATTTAACGTACTCTGCGAATACACCTCAAATGGCACGCATATTAACCGATTTTCATGACGTCATGAAAGAACTCCAGAAACCATATTCAGGCAACCCTACAGCCAACACTATTATGTACTTCCTTCAACATCTTTCGCGAAACGGTGCAACTGTACGCCTCGCGTGCACACCAGGCCACACGGATTTACGGTCAGGGAACCAAGCAGCACATGATGCTGTCAGGGAGAGCGCTTCGTTACCTCCCTCCCCTTCTGCCGTCGTGCCTTGCACGAACCCACACCTGGAACTGGATGCTCGCCATGTTCAACGCAAGATTAACCTACTACGTCAAACTCCTAAAGGATATCTGCCACAGAGCCTTCAAATACCCACGGTTGCCGAGATATTCATTAACAAAAGCATCGCCAACAGAGCCTACACGCCCTCTGTTACGAGGAAATGGTACCATCCGAATGGGCATCCACCCCCGTATTGCCCTTATTGTCAACAAAACTATCGTCTGACCTTCACCACCTCACGTGGGTGTGCAGTCATTCCGCGCTCCAAAGACAGGACATGTTCCGTCACGTCCCCCCAAGGCACGGACACTCTACACCCTCCAAATCACGACATCGATTTTCTGCAAGCACTGGGCAATTATGGTATACAGAGTGCGAGATTAGTGTAGCCTGGGGGTGACTACCCATCCCGAAAAGAGCCTAATTAACATCATGGACGCAAAATGAGTGCTGAAAGAAGGGCCATTCAATTGTGCGACGAAGACCTTTTGCTACCCCTACCCTTCACTTCGCATTTCCCCAAGCATGGCCTCCGGTCATCCCCTTTCCTCCGATAAAGGTTTGAATCAAATAATTAATGATTAAAGCTTCGAGGAACATACCTGAGAGAACAAGGGGTAAAGGACAGAGAAACAAAACACGTAATCACCATAAATAACGTCGTCGTCACCGTCGTAATCCTCGTAATCTTCACTACCGTTGTCATCATCATTATCGTTGTCGTCATTCTCGACACCAACACCCCCATCGTCATCATACCGACGTCTTCGTCATCACCACCATCACCTTCATAAGAGTCGTCGTTGCATCATTCTCATCATTTTCAGTGCCAGCGTTACTCCCACCACCACCATCATCACCGACACCATCATATTCAGAACTCCACCCAGCTATGTCGTCCATACACGTCACCCTCTTCGTCTCTAGCCTTCTGCTGGTCTCGTCCATTTCCAGCCCATCGCCGGAAGCTCGCGGCGACAAAACAAGCGGCGCTGACGTTCCCGGAAAGTGCAAGTTCAGTTGCTCCGGTGGAACCCAGACGCCGTCTCCCCGCACCACGCACAAGCGGTCTGCAAACGGCTGCGGCATCGACTCGTTCCGCCTGCCGGCGTCGGCGCTGCCTCACCCGAACCTTGAGTGGTGCTGCAGCGAGCATGACCTCTGCTACGACACCTGCCTCGCGGACAAGGACAGCTGCGACGCCGACTTCAAGGCCTGCTTGGACTACGTGTGCGACACCAAGGCTGCGGCGGCCACTAGAGACGCGTGCCGGTCCACGGCCTACCTGCTCACGTCCATGACGCAAAACCTCGGCTGCGAAGCATTCTTGAGGTCGCAGAAGGACGCGTGCGTATGTGAAACAGGGAACGAGCGCTTGCCAAAGTTAGAATTGTGAAATGTTGGTGGTGTTTCGTCATTAATGCCTGATCCTGGCTGGAGGGGAAGGGTTGGTCTTGTTTGGACTGTCATGCACGCTTCAGGAACCACGAGGCTGCGGCTGTGCCGAAAGGTTACTTGAAATGGTTGATCGGCTTTTGTTATTGGCTGCGCCGAACAGAGAGCAATAACGTGTGAATGTCAGCTTTCCGAGAAGTGAAGCTTTTTGTTTAGTTGATAGTAAGCGCTGGCGTCGGTCCTTTTTCTTGTCCCTGTCTTAGATCATGCTTATATTTCAATCATACACGCTCATTTTTCACCGTTTTACTGCACAGTGTGGAGGGTTACTTTTTTTGACTCAAAACATATGGCGGACATTCACACCGAATAGCATTTTCTACGAATGGGTGGGTAAAACCATGTCAACCATTTAGTCTTCTGCTCTTTCCTGAGTAGGCCCTCGGCGATCCCAAACTCTGGTTAACCTCCCTGTATTCCCATAAAAAGCTTTGGCCACTGTCTAGTCCTCTCAACTTTCCAGTGTTCTGGTTAGCAAGGCATGGATTGCTTCCTGCTGAGCATTCAACAAAAAAATAGCTGCCATTGATCAGTTTTGCGTGAGTGCCCAGCCAGCGGTCGCTGAACTTTGGCAACCAGGAGAGCCTGAAAAAGAATTCTTGTTTGGCGCCGTGTCAGAACGGGACCGAGAAGGCGCGGATCAAGAACCGCGTAGAATTCACAGCGCGACGTCATAACAATGCAGTTGTGCTGGCTTCAGAAGCGATTCAAGAAAAAAAAAGGTAAGCTTGATTATGCTGAGAAAGACTGGTAATAAGAAAATGCATTCAAAACCGGAAACCAAAAACGGGCAGCGCTCAGCCTAGGCCTGCAGTTGGAAGCGTCAGTGCCGTAGGCGATGCTCCCGGGAGGCCAGCTGCGTGGGTCTTGCATACGGCGCGAGGCTAGAGAGGGAGCCTGTCTTTTATTTTTGTAGCGTAAGCTACACTGGCCGAAATTGAGCAGTTTCGCGGGGACCCTGAAGGGCTGTGCTGCGCAAGCGCGAGGAGCAGTGACTGGACTGGACTGGATTGGACTGGACTGGACTGGACTGGACAGGACTGGACTGGACTGGACTGGACTGGATTGAATTGGATTGGATTGGATTGGATTGGATTGGGCATAGCCGAGCTAATTAGCCACTGCTAATTTTTTTAGGAAACGTGTTGCGGCACCGCTTCTGCAGACTGCGTATGACAGTCTATTCTTTCTTTGTTAAAGAAGATAGCCTCCCTTGGGCTACTGAAATGCAAAACTTTTTGTCTTTCTATCGGTCAGTCTGTCTGTCTCCTGATTCAGCAACACAGCAAAACGTTAAATGTATTCTTCAATTAGATGTTTATAGGTGGTATTCGTTGAAAAGTCTAAGTCAAGCTGTCCATTTCTTCGCTTGCATAACGTGCATAAATCAGCGTATTGTGAGAATAAGAAGGAATGCAATCGTGTTGGATGGACGAATGTTCCTGCTTGTAATTGTCGCAGTGTGGTTTTGCGGTTTTTTCTGGGATGGGGTGAGGGCAGGGGAATTTTGTATGGTGGTCCTGCTGAGGAACTGTAAGCATTCGGCAGTAAGCATTCCCGCCCCTTCATTTTCAAGTATATGGAGTATAGACAAATGGTGACAATGATGTGACGCAGATGCGGTGAATCGAAAGCGAGGAGGTAGGATGTCTGGTTACGTGGCCAGGAGAGCATCTTGGTAGCGCTCGAAGGCGTGACAGAAGCAAGACGCACGCTGGGGCGTAGTTTTGAGTTTAATACCTCGGCCACACTAGGGTCCGAATGTCATTTGAACCAAATGTCATTTGACTCAAAAGGGGTGCTTCGAATGCCATTCAGAATCCGCCGTGCTACACTACGATTTCGATGGCATTGGAAAGCTTTCACAATAGCTCGCCGCGCTGTAGTGGCGCTGCTGTCGCCCCGTTCCGCTTTCGTACAATAATACAACAATCAAATTGAGGAGCAGTCTAAGGCAGTAAAATTATATTAAATTAGAAGAGACAACAGTATTGGCTCTAACGTGGTGGCTGTCTTGCGTAGTTTTTTTTTTGCGACTGACCCACTGGTTTTAGGAGTATGAAAATTAAATTTGTTGATTTCATATTTTAAGTACATGTACAGTGAACAAAGTGCCACTAACAAAAAAATATTTCGTTTGTTTTACGCACGGAAGTATTACATTTTTTTTGCCGATTGAAGACGCTGCGTGCGAGAGTGCTAGAAATGGCATTTGAAATCCCAAATGTCTCTCTCGGTGCTCATTTGGCTCGAATATCATTTTAGCCGAATGGCGTTTCAAAACCTAGAGTAGCAGCACATCTTGGCTTTTGAGTAAAATGACATTTGGTTCAAATGACATTCGGCCGCTAATGTAGCAGGGGTATTATTCATTTCATGTCTTTTCAAGATGTGCATTTCAAGCGAGTCCTCATTGGCTGAGTCCAGACGACACTGTTGTGATGCAAGATAAGCAAAACGAGGCGCTGCCTTCTGTGCAGTCATGGACGTCCAAGGCCTCGCAACCGGAGATAGCTAGCCGGATTTGACATTCTGACTTAAAAGAAACTAAGCCACGCAAAATTAACGAAACGATATCTTAAACCGACCTAAAAGGCGCAGAAAACTACCCCAAGTTGCAAATATACGCTCTGAGCTGCATAGACAAAGTATACGCTCAATCAGAACAAACCGAGTTACCCAGAACGCTGGGCCGGCACAGAACGTCCACACAACTCTGCAGATCGGCTGGATTGCTTTAGCAGAGGCACAAAAGAGTGACAAAAATTCCCGCGCCTTCCCGCGAGGGGAACACGAGTAAATGCAGAGCATTGGGGCCTCAGTACTGGTTGAAGGCAGTGTTGCTTCCATCGCTTCTTCCGTGATGCGGGAGTAGCAGACACGAGTAAACGTGGGAGCGAGCGTCAACCAATGAAGGAAGGAGCAACGCAGAGACTGAAGCACGAGCGACCGCTAGCCGCTTTATATTTGCAGCGCGCGCAGTAGAGGAAGAGCAGTACGGTGGGGAGAGCGCGCATGCGCAAGCAGCGCGCGCCCTTCCACGCCCCACCGCGCTGCTATCACGCACCTGTTACGCCGAGACCGCGACGGAGCGAACGGGCTGACTACGACGCATGCGCGCGCCAGCTGCTGTTGAAAGAGAGGACGGAAGGAGAGGCGCACCTGCTGCGGACGCGGAGCTGTGGACGCCGTCCGACGCAGGAAGAGCCGAGGCTAAGAAATGCTCTGCATTTAAAAAAGAAATTAATGAATGATGCATTGGTGGATATGTTCAAAAGGCGTGAGCATCTCATCTCTCTCCTTCGTGAACGTGTGGTTCCCCTGGAAGAGCCCGCTCCGCTGCGGCTTTAGAAACTCGTCACGCGGCGTTTCTCGCACGCCCGTCGTACACCGAATCAACTGCTCTTAGCACTCGAACTGTCTCAATGGTCACATTTGCTCGCCTTGGAAGTTACCTGTCGCTTCTTCTGCTGTCCATGCCATCTTTTTTTTTTTTTTTTTGCGCCTACTCGGCTATGCATTCGTTCCAAACTCCGCTTAACAGTGGGAGGTCAGGTGACGGGCACGTCGAGGGCGGGCGGCACGGAGGAGCAGTCGCTTTCCGAGCCATTGGCCTGGAAGATGCCCGAAGGCTGCGCCACCGCTGCCGGCTCAGCGTGACGTCACCCCTCTCCGCACACGCCCGGCCGTTCTGTCTTCTTCTGCCGCTCTCTGTATACACGGATCGACGGCAAACGTGTTTGCCGGGGTGGGCCATCTTTTGTTCGCGCAAGAAAATACCTTCAAATATGACAATAGACGGCGCAATGTGTAAACTTGGCCGATCTTCAAGATGACTCTGAATTGGGCGAGTTCGTGAGTGTTCATTATTACTGATCAGCGCATAAAAATTCGGCGCGAGAATGGCAGATATGTACAGGACAGCGCTGTGCTATCCGTTTCTCGTTATTTTGCGCCTCGTTTTTTTTTTCGGTAATCATTAACGATGTTGGCCAATCTTGCCATACACATACGTCCTCCTACCACGGCGCAGTGCAAATTAGGCATATCGGTAAGCGTCCCGAATAATGTCGCACGCCTTTAACGAGCACGTGGCTTTACAAGACAGCACAGGAGGCACTAGGAATAGAGTACGCGAGCTCTGAGGAAACAGCGGTTATGACACAGCCCAGCGCTGACAGATATAAATATCTAACGGGAACTGAGTCACGTACGAGCGCGAAAAAAAAAAAAGATGAGAATTAAACGGCAAGGTAAGTGATACAAGGGTCGGAGCGAAGGGCAAGAAAAGAGGATGGTGAGATAAAAGACAAGAAACACAGAGAACGGGTGTAAATGAAGAGCAAAGAAATCGATAGTACGCTCAAGTGAAATCGAACGGAGAACCAAGAGCGAGAAAACGAAGGCAAGTGATAATACAAAAGGGAGCAACGATGAACTGTACACACCGAAAAAAGCGTGATGAGGCGCAGAGATTCCGGAAAAGTCAGGATAGAAGTGAGAAGGATGCGAAGGTTCGCTATGCGCGAAGGAAAAAAAAAAGGGAGGGAGGGGAGGGCACGTGAAACAATTAAGCGAAATTGGGGCAAACAACGACGATCCTCTTGACAAGATATGTAAACGTCGGGCGAATACGACCTACAACCAAGTTCTTCCCTCGACTTGGGAGAGAGAAAGAGAGAGAGAAAACGACGACTGCGAAGCGACCACGTCGACCCCAACTCCCGCGTCGGCGAAAATGAGAAGGAAATAAAGGTTCGGGGGAAGCAGGGGCATACGAAAAAAAAAAATCCCGCCAGCTCCTAACGTGTGATGCGTTATCCGGCAAAATGGTTGCCACACCTTTCAGATCGCGTGTCTCAATCGGTTCTTCGCTGCCACTAGTTTTGTGGCTGCGTGTTGGCGTGTGTAGGTTTTATTACTCATTTGATCTCAATAACGTCGGATTGGGAATAGCCAGATTGAATGATGTGGCTATTTAGAACGCCGACGCAGTATCCAGGCCTTCTCGTCAAGGTGGTGTGTAATGGGAGCGCTGTCTGGTTGTTGAGCTCGAAGCCGAGAGCAGAAATTAAGCTTTAAACAGGCGACAGGCAAACGAGAACGTTTTGGAGTGAATGAGGCAGGGAAGGGGGACGGCGGCGGGAAGCGGGAGTCGGAGGATATGAAAGCACGTGAGCGTTTGGGCTGGCAACGAGAATTAATTGAGGAGAAAAGAGGCAGGCGAACTCACTCGACTTGTTCCGAGCGCTGCTCCGCGAGCATCGCCCCGATTTCGAGAACGAACGTGACAACACCCGAATTTCATTTTTTTAGTTCGGACGCCGAAGTAGTCGTGGCTGGCGGAACGTGGAAAATGGGGAGGGGAAGAGAGGCATTTGGGGGGATGAGGTTTCCCGTTTGGGGAGGAGAGGGAGCGCGCGGTGTTTCCTGGCAGCGCGGACGTCGGTACGAGCGCTCGCCGTTGTGTCGACTTGCCGCTGCTCGACCTCCCAGAGAGCACGTACCGACTGTCGTCGTTGGACGACGTCCCCGGGAAGCGAGCCCTCTCGCAGCCGCAAAGAGTCGTGGCTCTTGGGTTTGGTGGCAATTGTTCGAGCCAGTTCCACGCGAAGAGTGCGGGATGAAATTGTTCCTTTGATTTAAATGCTTAAAAACGTCTATGTGGATCCAAACAGGAAACGCGTCTCTTCATCTGTAACGCGCGAACAGTCACAGTTTTGCCAGATAGAAAAATTTTGTCAAAACACACACACACACACACACACACACACACACACACACACACACACACACACACACACACACACACACACACACACACACACACACACACACACACACACACACACACACACACACACACACACACACACACACACACACACACACACACACACACACACACACACACACACACCCACACGCACACGCACACGAACACACACACACACACACACACACACACACACACACACGCACACACACACACACACACGCACACACACCCCCAGGCAGCACAGGACTGTTCGGCCTAAAACAGGCCGGTGTACTTTGGCCGGTGATTTTCTGTCCGGCCGTTTTCCGGCAGCCATGTTCGGCCCATGTCCAAATGTGGGCCTTTTGGCCGTATACGGCCGTACTCCCATGGCTGTCCA
Organism: Haemaphysalis longicornis; assembly: GCF_048455015.1. Classification (NCBI taxonomy): domain Eukaryota; kingdom Metazoa; phylum Arthropoda; class Arachnida; order Ixodida; family Ixodidae; genus Haemaphysalis; species Haemaphysalis longicornis. The sequence continues at coordinate 86,717,618 of NW_027526204.1, forward strand.
ACGGCCAGTGTCCGTCGGCCAGTCGACCGGCTTACGGTCATACGGCCAGATTACAGCCGTAGGGCTCCGGCCATTCCAAAGCCACCCGTGTACGGCCGAAGTACGTCCGCCGGAGGACAGCCGAGATGCGGTCGTCGGACTCCAGCCGGACTACAGCTACCGGAAATACGGCCGTGCTACGGGCATTGGAGTTCAGCCACAGTACGTTAGCTGTACTGAGGCCGGTCACTGCCTGTCGCGCAAGCAGATGACTCATTCGCGCAGTGCAGAAGCAGCACAAACCCAGCATTTTGGGTACAATGCAGCCACATCAAAGTGAGCTCGCGCGCAACCACCAGCCGTCAAGCTTTCAGCGCAGCCTTGCTTAATTACCAGCCTCAGTTGACAGCAAAATTCATTTATTAAACAGTACTCACAAATTGTCGTTCCTTTAATTGCTGTGCCTCAATTACTGCCAAACACAGAAAATATTCAGTTCTTTGTAGAGCTTGAATAGATGTATTGTCCAGGTCCTGATATCCTCTGTGGGGCGGCTTACCTGTATTAAACGGGGAAAGAAGAGGGGGGGGGGGAGGTGGCGGAGGGCGCATACTTTAGTGGGTTGAATTTCAGAGGGATAAATTGCGCCGCTTTTAGCCAATTTCTTTTAGGGCAATATTACGGAACACGTTCATGCTATGACTACATAACCTATTTTTATAACAGTTGCTTGACCAATTTTGATGTATATAAAACCGGCGTGAATGCCTTTACGAAGCGTTTTGGTTCTCAACAAAACACTCAGGAGCATTTAATATAACTCCTTCACAAAAAAGTATGTCGAGTTTTTGCCCATTTCTCTTGCAAAGACATTTTCTACTCGATCAACTTTTCTGATGATCTTGCGCAGGGCTGATCCTAAGAAGGAGCGAACAGGTACTTTCATTTTCAATCTATTTTAATGTTGTTTTCATGAGTATACGCCCACACCACTTAATAGTCCAAAAGAGCTTAATTTTCTTCTAATGTCATGCTACGTTCAAAAAATTCTAGATGCGTCGCGAATGACGCCCTGCTTCAGGTGGCTGCAGTTGTATCCCTTTGTGTTCACGCAAGGAAAGGCGTAAAATTAGAGTTACATAATTTGTTTCAAACCAATAACATAGCAATGGTAGCATGCATACAGGAAACCTTGCATACTGCAACGAATAGGGCAATAAATATTTTATTGGTCAAGGTTGAATGCGTAGGGTTCTCAACCCGTCGGATGCAAACTTGCGCCTCTGGAAGTTTATTTATTTATTTATTTATTTATTTATTTATTTATTTTTATTCATTTATTTATCCGTTGTTTTGTTTATTTATTTATTTATTTATTTATTTATTTGATGCCTGCTTGCCTTTGCATGCATTACAGAAGGGAGATACATAACACTAAGCATTAAATATGAGACAAAATAACAAAATAATTCTACAAAGCGCGCTGAAAATCGTCAATATAAACAGTTAATGCAATCGTAAGTCGAAGATAATTACACTGCAGTATTGATGTAAAATAAAATTAATCGCGCAAGGCGTCACCTTTAAAGGAAAGTTAATAATTTGCTTTAAGCTAGCGGTCCCACTTTGCGATATGTAGAATGGCGCTTGGACATACTTCTCCCCTTCTACAACAGCTTTCGAATGATAGATATTACGAAAAAAGTTCAACCTGTGGTTTCTTCTGGGATCTTTCACGTCCTGCCATTTCAGTTTACTTTTACTTTCTCTCATGCTAAGTTGAGCGTGCCAATTACCTAATACGAAACGCACTGACATATTCTGTATGTTTTCAAGCGTATCAACGAGCTCTTTGGTGTAGGGATCCACGAAAACACATGCGTACTCCAAGACTGAGCGCACATGAGTGAAATACGGTTGTTCTTTTCAGTTAGATGGAGGTTCACTGAAATTTCATCTCAGAAAGCCAAAAACATATGCAGCCGTAACTTTTATGGTGTGAACCTGCCTATTTAACCTCTAACCACTCCCTAAATAAACTCCTAGGTATTTATATTCCTCGGCCGTTGTCACAGCAGCATAATTTACGGTATACGTATCCAATTGGAATGAAGGTTTTCTTGTAAAGGTGCCGTTAACACACTGTTTAACATCCAAAAACTTTTATGAATCAGCACACCAGGATGTTATTAAATTCGAATAAAGCTGCAGGTATACGAAATCACGTTAATTCGCTATGGTCCGGTTAACTACACAGTACTTTTGAACAAAGCTATAGGACCAATAGTAATAACAATGCAAAAACCGATTCATTCAGTTCATAGGATGAAATGTACTACGCAGAAGGTGATATGCAACACCATCATTTGCTTTTTTGCAGTCCAAGAATATACAGTCAACCACTATAAGCTTATCTATTGCAAGAGCCAAATCGTGCGTGAACTCAACAATCTGCGTTGAGCAAGAGAATCCTGACAAAATGCGTGTTTGCTAGGATGCTGGCGATTATGTTTACTCGAAT
>NW_027526204.1:86725117-86732617 GCF_048455015.1 Haemaphysalis longicornis
GACGCGACAGCCGCAGCGGTGGCCAGTAGAGTGCGGCCTTGTCGGGGGCGTCGCGCGCGCGTGGCTCTAACTGTGCGGACATCGAGTCGGCTTGCGTCTTCTTCCTGATCGGCGTCCGTGGCTTGCCGGCTTGACCACCTCATTTTTCTGTCGTTTTTGTTTCCTCCATAACTGACCCCGCGGTCTCCTTCTCTATCTTACCGCCCCATTACGCACTGCGGCTCGGTGGGTCTCCTGTCGCGGACGCCACACCTGTGTTCAGGCCGGCGTCCGTGCACCGAAGAGAAGAGGTCGTGCTTCGGACAGGTGGTACTCAATGGAGTCCTTTATGGCTGCAAGCAGAGTTTCTCACATTTGATTTTCTGTTCCCCATATGTTATGTGCTGTCCATCTGTACATTCTAAAACGCGTCTAAGTTTTAAAAGCGCAGCTGTTTAAGGTTGAGCTTCGGCAAGTGGCGCTAGAAAAGAAAATACCAAGAAAAATATCTCAGCCGCCTGTAAAGGGTGCACCACCGCAGATAACGTATAAGAACGGAGAAGCCGCCTTTCGCGCCTGCTCGAGTGTGAGCACAAGGGGCATATGCGCATGCGCACACCTTGCTATAGGTGATAGTCTTTCTTCGGCTATATAAATACAGTAGACTCTTGATAAACGGAACTTCAAGGGACCGGAAAAATTAGTTCCGTTTAACAGGAGTTCCGTCTACTGAGAGAGATGTTCTAAGGTGCAAATTTATGTGCGTAGTCACTTCTAAGGGCATTTCATGGAACTGTAACCACTAGAAAGTGACTGTAGCTGATAGTTTTCAGAAAGCAAGAAAACTACAAGAAGCGTAGGCACAGAATTCACAAAGTTGATTTGGCAACAATGAGTCGCTGTGCACTACAAAATGCGTCAATTATTTTTGCTTGAGTCCTTGCAACTGCATCTTCACGGAGGCTAGAGGCCTCAACTTCGCGAGTGCTTACGAGCCACCGAATTTAGAAGACGGCAACGTGGTAATGAAGGACGAATAGCCCCACGATGGCACGACCGAGGCGACAGGAGGTGAGCCCTGTAGCCCCGGCGTCTAGAATCGAGACCGAACGACTGGAACAAGAAATGCGGTGTTGCATTCGTTGCGCTAACACGGCTAACCACTTACGAGACGAGGCTTACGAGGCCAACAAGGCTAAAAAAGCATGGAGGAAGAAAAAAAATAAAAATGAAACAGCCGGAACCGTAAAAAGCTGATTCACATGCCAGTGGATTACACAAGAAGTTCCATTTCTGGTTCCGTTTACACGGTGATGCGGAAATTTTAGTTCCGATTACCGAGAGTTTTTTTTACGTTATCTGAATACAAAACCAACCAAATTCCAGGCAACTGTTCCGTTTAAGCGGCAATTCCGTTTAAGCGATTTCCGTTTATCGAGATTCTACTGTAATAAAATTTGAAACTCCAAACTTCAAACTAAAATGCAAGAAATTGAGCAGCTTGCGCTAGCGGAGGAAGGCTGGAAAAACAGCGTAGCTGGGGGTCAACCTCGCTTCTTGTCCACTGGGATCCGCTGGGGACCGACCGGTACGGCATTGTAAAATGCGAATAAACATAGCCTCAACCACCAACATTTAGCCTAGCAACATCCCAAAGAACTTAGCAAAGCCTAGAAAAACCTACCAAACTCAGCAAAACCGCAAGAAACTGGGTCGACCCCAATCACCGCTTTTTCTCCAAGCTCGCCATTTTTTCTGGGTATGTGTTTAGCTGTTTCTTCTCTCTGTCTTCTTCTTAAAAGTGGCCGTAGTCGTTCTCTCTGTCGGTGTCAACATGAGTGGGACCAAAATGGCCGCTGCTGTCGAGAGAAAATAAATGGTGTTCGTGTGGGATTTACATTTCCCGGGTCGACTGAGCGGCAGCCAAGGGCTCTTGCTACAGCGCTACCCGGGCACCCTGGCAGAATGGAACAAGAACTAGGCCAATGCGTGCGCCGTGACAGGTGCACGTGGCCGCACGTGCGTAGAGCTCGTTGACGCGGCGGAGGGCTCTTCCTGCGCTGACGCTGCAGGGGAAGTGCGGACAACCTGCCTGTCGGAGTATTTCGCCTCAAAAGACCATGAAAAATGAAGGACGCTCACACTAACGCGTAAGAATTGAAGGTAGCGAAGCTGTACGCAACCTCCACGACCATCACGAAGGTTTAGGTTTACGATTGCGGCTGATTTGCTTGTACTTCGCTGCCGCAAGAACCCTTTTCTCCACCATTTTTGCTATAATTGTGAGCTTCTTTCTTTTTTTTTGGGGGGGGGGTTGATTCCGAGCAAGTGTTGCCACGATAACGGCGAACGCTGGAGTCTTTTTTGGGGGAAACCTTGCCCAATCTTTCAAAGTGGGTATGCTCGGCTTGACAAACGTGCGCTAGGTGGTCGCCGCGACGCACGCACGCACGAGCGCACGGCATTTTCTTGGTTTTTGAACTGCCGGGCGGTCACCGTAATCTTGGCCGGTCTCCCTGAGTCGGTATGCTTGGCTTGACAAACGTGCGCAGGGGACGCTTGGCGGTCATCGTGAGGTACGCACACACGAGCGCTAGAAATTTTCTTGGTTTTGCAAACTTCCAGGCAGTCGCCGCTTGGTCCGCGCTCACGTGTGCTTTCTTGGCAGTTTCTTGGTATTTTTAACTGCGGGCCCGAAAAATTACGATTTGCGAAACACTTTCGCTGTAAAAAATTTGGACACCTTCGCAACTGAAATACGAAGACATAGGGAAAACAGCGGAGCTGGTGGTCTTCATCATCGAAACAGAATAAAATCAAAGCCCCCAATCCACCTTCCTAATGTCCAAAATCCAAACTCCCAGATTCCGAATCAAAAGACTTCTTCAACTCAGCCGAAGTCCAAAGCCCGCGCTAACAACCCCAAGGAAATTCTGAGCGCCCCGAATGCGATGACAGCGCAATCCGATAGACGGCGCTGTCGTAACGCGAGGGACCCAGATTCGACTCCGACCACAGGAATGGTGTTTTTTTTTCTTGAAGCACACGCTCCCCACACGTGCTCATCGGCTCCTTGCCTCCTCGCTACTTTCTCTCACACTTTTTGGCCCAGCATTTTCCTCCTCTCCACATTGCTGCGCCTAGTTTCGAGCTTCGCCAGGCATGGATGGAGCTCAAGTTTTAAGAGCTCCGCTGTTATGAAAAGAAAGAGCAGCAAACGCGAGGTATCAGCAAAAGTCTTTGATAACTGCTAGACTTTCGCTTTGAACAACGTAAGCAGACTTAGGCGCCCGAGGAATTTCATTGCTACTATAGTAAATGGCTTCAAGTTTCAACTGTTAAATCTACCTCGTATAGGACAGCTCCTGTTTATCATCCTCTCCGCAGGGGTCATTAGCATCCGTTAGGGCTAAACAAAAAGGAAAGCGGTTTGAGCGTGCATGTCATAGTTAGTATGGCAACAATGGATGCCCATCGGCGAAAAAAGACAAAGCCCTTCGGAGGAGAAGCAACAACGAAAAAAGAAACTCGTTAACGGATAACGAAACCAATAAAGAACAACGAGAACGGCGAAAATAAAGGAAGCTAGAGTACAGAAGAAGGGAAGAGACGGGAAGGAAATAGAGGTAGGAGTCGTGAGCTTCCGGATTATGGGGGGCCGGCGACCGCGGCTGAAAGTTGCATTAATGCTCCGGCGAGACAGACCGCTGCACCGGGACCGCTGAACGAGATGAAGCACGGAGTGCGCTGGCGCGTGCAACTGGCTGGTGGAGGGAGGCTCCGGCGAGATGGGAAAGGGGCATGTGAGGAGGACAGGCGCGGCTCGCGACTGTTGTTCGTGGACATCGGCATAGATTGGCCGCACAAGTGTTTCGGGATTGAAGGAGGCCTTGCGGACAGGTCTGTGGTTGCTTGCCGAGACGTGGAGTCAAGTACGAAGTGTTTTGTGCTTCCACGCGATCACGTATGGGAACAGACGATATTTGATCTGAACAAGTTGCAATGGTACGCCTAAGCTGTAGTGAACGTGAACGTTTGCTTGCTTGCTTGCTTAGGTAACCTGCCGATCAATTCACTCACTCACTCACTCACTCACTCACTCACTCACTCACTCACTCACTCACTCACTCACTCACTCACTCAATTAGTCACTCAGTCACTCCCTCAGTCACTCATTCACAGCAACTCACTCACTCACTCACTCGCTCACTCATTCACTCACTCAGTCAGTCACTCAGTCACTCCCTCAGTCACTCATTCACAGCAACTCACTCACTCACTCACTCACTCACTCACTCACTCACTCACTCACTCACTCACTCACTCACTCACTCGCTCACTCATTCACTCACTCAGTCACGCAGTCACTCCCTCAGTCACTCATTCACAGCAACTCACTTACTCAGTCACTCACTCACTCACTCTGACAGAAAGCGCCCTGAATTTTCTAATTGTTAGGGTGGTGATCTAACAGCGCCCATTTCCGAACGGGGAATGCCAAACGAGACGCAACAGCGCGTTACGTGCTCTGCCTCTCTATCCGCCGGTCGTTGGGTCAGTATGGTGTAATAATGTGTGCGACGTGGCTTAGATATACCATCAGCTCCCCTGCAAAGGGCAATTCGAAGGAGCATCTTCTTTAGACAAAATCTTACGCTGCCCTTCGAGCTCTCTGGACGTCCATTTCTCCTATTAAGCTCCCGTACTGGAGCTTCGGCTGCTATTTTACCTCTATTACCTAATGTCACCTGCTCAGGAGTGCTGCAGGTGTGGTTATTGTACAACTCTAGCAGTTAATTACTGCGTTTCTCCTTTGGATGTAGCAGCTCGATAACACTGACCGAAAAAAGGTGACAAGGACGCCACGGCAGCTCCTACTGCGCACGTAACACTCCCTTCCAGGAAACGAGGTTGCTCGGAGCACCGACTGCAACACTGGCCGGCCACTCCGTGGGGAGGAAAGGGAGAGAGAGAGAGAAAGGAGAGAGCGACAAAGCGGCGCGGGGAAAGAGAAAGAGAGAGAGAGAAGAAAGAAAGCTAAGCCGAGTGTTTCACCTGGTTTCACGCACCGACCGAACCGACCAGCTCCCTCTTTTCTTCTGCTTCTTCCCCCCCAAGTGTCCCCCCGCTTCCTTTTTCCCCCCAGCTCGCTCGTTCGTCGGCCGCGGTTCTTCCGTGCAGCCTTGCTGCCTCTGCAGCAGCGGTTCTGCTTGCGCTGCTTACTTGCACGACTCGTCATCCAGAGCCAAGCGGAGCGTGACTGCGAATCGCAATGGTCGAACGGTAATAAGAAGGCGCCACTCTCCCTCCTTCCCTACGTCCTCCCTATCCGCCTGCTTTCCTCGTTAACCCCCTTTCCCTCATCTTCCCCTCCGTTGCTCGGCGGCTCACTCGCTCACTTCCCTCTCTTCCCCAACTCTCCCCCGTAGGGCGCCGTCATCGTTGTCGTTCGTTCGTGCGCTCCCCAAACGGGATAACGGCACGCCTCTTGCTACAGGGGGAATCGCGAAGCAACAGAATGCCGCGCGAGCAGGGCTGAAGGGGGTAAATGAGGGAGCCAGTGCGGACGGGAGGGAATACTACAGCTACAGTGGAGCGTGGGACGCTAGGGAAGAGAGGGATTGAGAGAGGGAAGATGAGGAGGAGAAAATAGGCTGCTTTTGGTATACCAAGGGAAAATGCCGAGCCGGACGCAGGGCTGTCCCCTGGCTTGTTCTGTCACCTGTGACGTAAAACCAGGCTTTTGGTAGGCTGCGTCAGTGACAAAATGGGGCTAAAGTAAAAGGGGACGTTCTGGAAGGATAACGACGGAGCAGCGGTGAGTTGGAAGCCTTCCATGACGGACGGCTTTACTCAGAAAAGGGGAATAAATAGGGAGAAAGGGTGAACCTGTACGGCCCTAATTCTCTACACACCATGTGTTGGCATGTGGCAGGAGCGCGCCCGCGCCTGGTTAGCGCTGCGGGAAGAGTTAGGGAAGAAAGGGAACGAGTTGCGACAGGAATGAAAATAAGGGGAAATGGGGAAAAGGAGGGAGGCAGGAAATGAGAACCGCAGCGAGATGGCAGGCTGGAGCAAGGCTGAACGACGTCAAATGCGGGTTCGGCGAGGGACAGGGTGGTGAAAAGAACAATGGCTTCGACCGCGGTAAAAGCGGAGAAATAACTTCGCTTTCTTTTTGCGAAAGCGGGATATGGGGATAAAAATATGCAATTGACTAGGGGGCAATGATTCGTGAGACAGGCCGAAATGTGTTGCGATTTTCCTATTTGTTGCACGTTTGCTGCTGAAGCAGCACGTGAAGGCGAGTTGGCACTCGGTGAAAACTCAATGTAAAATATGTAAGTGGTGGTTTAATTTTTCAATAAAACTAAAAAAGAATTAAAAATGTATTTTTTACTGTTGTTGTTATCGCCTCCAAATTTCGGCAACTTTTTTTAACTGACTTTCACGAATTCTTTCCGAATCCCTATTTACCCCCTTAACGGGCAGAACGCCAGGGTAAAAGCAGGCGGAACGCAAGTAAGAACAGAAGATATTGAAAGAACAAGAGCAAATGAACGTTGAAGTATTGGTCTTACAGTGCTTACAATGCTTTCTAAAACACAGAAACCTTGGTAGAGGCATTCCTAGCGGTCGCTTTATGCAGATTGCAACCTTCATTATTATTGAATTGAACATGCTTTGTTGACTGTTGTCGACTCCCCAAAAACGTTGTTCTATTATTGTCAGTGAGAAATCGGAAGAGCACTTTCTGGCAATCCAGCGCTCAGTACCACTGCGCCACTTCATGCCATTGCAAATACAGCAATACACCACGAGTGCATTCTTGGTAAAAAGGCGTTCAGTAATCTGCCACGATATTCAAAACCGTTCGCCAACGCTTGATTAGAAACGCGGTTGATCATCTGTATGGCATAGCTCTAAAAGCCTCGTCCAACCGAACTTCTAGTGCCCTCACTCTGGAAATAATTCAGAAATTTCACACCATCGTCCCCTTATGGGTTTCTGGTTTGTAGGGAAGGCTGGAAAGACCACGAAAATAGGGTTCTTAAAAACTTGGTCTACATCGGGGACGTCACCGAGGGGTTCGTGGTCGACGTTGGGGTGCTCGAATGCGTCCGTAGCAAGTTTCTACTTTCTTGGTTTTATCCCGGCATAGCTTTGACGGTGCGTGTTAGCTTCCTCGTTAAATAGTGCGTGCAGTAAATACCATTGCTGTGAGTAGCATGCGAGCTTTGATTTCAGTAGAAACCGTAAGCCATTTCACGGCTAGTTGTACACGTATATGTGACAAGAAATTCTTCACAATGCGCCAGTTGCTAATCTTTGCTCCCGAATCCCAGCCTGGCTTCGAACTGAATAGAGAGTAATCGTGTTGGCGCGGCACCTGTTGATACAAACTAAGTATTGATGAGCATTTACTTTTAATAAAGCAGTATATTCAACAAACATTCGCTTTAAAATTAGGGGGTGGTGGAGGCGGTGGTAAAAGTAATTTATTTTGAAGTCAGACACCAC